>NW_028232100.1:0-213597 GCF_054491065.1 Syngnathus leptorhynchus | reverse complement strand
TTTAAAACGCGTGTAAAACATAAACCAAACGATGAAATTGGTTATTTCTTCATGTATAATGATCAACTCGATACTCCCTAGCCCCCAACAGCCTTTTTTTTCATAACACTTTAACCAGAGTGACGGGAGAGCGGCATTTCAGAAAACGTGCTTATCTCGGCGAGAAAAAGCGATTTCGGCAATAAAATTTAAAACGCGTGTAAAACATAAACCAAACGATGAAATTGGTTATTTCTTCATGTATAATGATCAACTCGATACTCCCTAGCCCCCAACAGCCTTTTTTTTCATAACACTTTAACCAGAGTGACGGGAGAGCGGCATTTCAGAAAACGTGCTTATCTCGGCGAGAAAAAGCGATTTCGGCAATAAAATTTAAAACGCGTGTAAAACATAAACCAAACGATGAAATTGGTTATTTCTTCATGTATAATGATCAACTCGATACTCCCTAGCCCCCAACAGCCTTTTTTTTCATAACACTTTAACCAGAGTGACGGGAGAGCGGCATTTCAGAAAACGTGCTTATCTCGGCGAGAAAAAGCGATTTCGGCAATAAAATTTAAAACGCGTGTAAAACATAAACCAAACGATGAAATTGGTTATTTCTTCATGTATAATGATCAACTCGATACTCCCTAGCCCCCAACAGCCTTTTTTTTCATAACACTTTAACCAGAGTGACGGGAGAGCGGCATTTCAGAAAACGTGCTTATCTCGGCGAGAAAAAGCGATTTCGGCAATAAAATTTAAAACGCGTGTAAAACATAAACCAAACGATGAAATTGGTTATTTCTTCATGTATAATGATCAACTCGATACTCCCTAGCCCCCAACAGCCTTTTTTTTCATAACACTTTAACCAGAGTGACGGGAGAGCGGCATTTCAGAAAACGTGCTTATCTCGGCGAGAAAAAGCGATTTCGGCAATAAAATTTAAAACGCGTGTAAAACATAAACCAAACGATGAAATTGGTTATTTCTTCATGTATAATGATCAACTCGATACTCCCTAGCCCCCAACAGCCTTTTTTTTCATAACACTTTAACCAGAGTGACGGGAGAGCGGCATTTCAGAAAACGTGCTTATCTCGGCGAGAAAAAGCGATTTCGGCAATAAAATTTAAAACGCGTGTAAAACATAAACCAAACGATGAAATTGGTTATTTCTTCATGTATAATGATCAACTCGATACTCCCTAGCCCCCAACAGCCTTTTTTTTCATAACACTTTAACCAGAGTGACGGGAGAGCGGCATTTCAGAAAACGTGCTTATCTCGGCGAGAAAAAGCGATTTCGGCAATAAAATTTAAAACGCGTGTAAAACATAAACCAAACGATGAAATTGGTTATTTCTTCATGTATAATGATCAACTCGATACTCCCTAGCCCCCAACAGCCTTTTTTTTCATAACACTTTAACCAGAGTGACGGGAGAGCGGCATTTCAGAAAACGTGCTTATCTCGGCGAGAAAAAGCGATTTCGGCAATAAAATTTAAAACGCGTGTAAAACATAAACCAAACGATGAAATTGGTTATTTCTTCATGTATAATGATCAACTCGATACTCCCTAGCCCCCAACAGCCTTTTTTTTCATAACACTTTAACCAGAGTGACGGGAGAGCGGCATTTCAGAAAACGTGCTTATCTCGGCGAGAAAAAGCGATTTCGGCAATAAAATTTAAAACGCGTGTAAAACATAAACCAAACGATGAAATTGGTTATTTCTTCATGTATAATGATCAACTCGATACTCCCTAGCCCCCAACAGCCTTTTTTTTCATAACACTTTAACCAGAGTGACGGGAGAGCGGCATTTCAGAAAACGTGCTTATCTCGGCGAGAAAAAGCGATTTCGGCAATAAAATTTAAAACGCGTGTAAAACATAAACCAAACGATGAAATTGGTTATTTCTTCATGTATAATGATCAACTCGATACTCCCTAGCCCCCAACAGCCTTTTTTTTCATAACACTTTAACCAGAGTGACGGGAGAGCGGCATTTCAGAAAACGTGCTTATCTCGGCGAGAAAAAGCGATTTCGGCAATAAAATTTAAAACGCGTGTAAAACATAAACCAAACGATGAAATTGGTTATTTCTTCATGTATAATGATCAACTCGATACTCCCTAGCCCCCAACAGCCTTTTTTTTCATAACACTTTAACCAGAGTGACGGGAGAGCGGCATTTCAGAAAACGTGCTTATCTCGGCGAGAAAAAGCGATTTCGGCAATAAAATTTAAAACGCGTGTAAAACATAAACCAAACGATGAAATTGGTTATTTCTTCATGTATAATGATCAACTCGATACTCCCTAGCCCCCAACAGCCTTTTTTTTCATAACACTTTAACCAGAGTGACGGGAGAGCGGCATTTCAGAAAACGTGCTTATCTCGGCGAGAAAAAGCGATTTCGGCAATAAAATTTAAAACGCGTGTAAAACATAAACCAAACGATGAAATTGGTTATTTCTTCATGTATAATGATCAACTCGATACTCCCTAGCCCCCAACAGCCTTTTTTTTCATAACACTTTAACCAGAGTGACGGGAGAGCGGCATTTCAGAAAACGTGCTTATCTCGGCGAGAAAAAGCGATTTCGGCAATAAAATTTAAAACGCGTGTAAAACATAAACCAAACGATGAAATTGGTTATTTCTTCATGTATAATGATCAACTCGATACTCCCTAGCCCCCAACAGCCTTTTTTTTCATAACACTTTAACCAGAGTGACGGGAGAGCGGCATTTCAGAAAACGTGCTTATCTCGGCGAGAAAAAGCGATTTCGGCAATAAAATTTAAAACGCGTGTAAAACATAAACCAAACGATGAAATTGGTTATTTCTTCATGTATAATGATCAACTCGATACTCCCTAGCCCCCAACAGCCTTTTTTTTCATAACACTTTAACCAGAGTGACGGGAGAGCGGCATTTCAGAAAACGTGCTTATCTCGGCGAGAAAAAGCGATTTCGGCAATAAAATTTAAAACGCGTGTAAAACATAAACCAAACGATGAAATTGGTTATTTCTTCATGTATAATGATCAACTCGATACTCCCTAGCCCCCAACAGCCTTTTTTTTCATAACACTTTAACCAGAGTGACGGGAGAGCGGCATTTCAGAAAACGTGCTTATCTCGGCGAGAAAAAGCGATTTCGGCAATAAAATTTAAAACGCGTGTAAAACATAAACCAAACGATGAAATTGGTTATTTCTTCATGTATAATGATCAACTCGATACTCCCTAGCCCCCAACAGCCTTTTTTTTCATAACACTTTAACCAGAGTGACGGGAGAGCGGCATTTCAGAAAACGTGCTTATCTCGGCGAGAAAAAGCGATTTCGGCAATAAAATTTAAAACGCGTGTAAAACATAAACCAAACGATGAAATTGGTTATTTCTTCATGTATAATGATCAACTCGATACTCCCTAGCCCCCAACAGCCTTTTTTTTCATAACACTTTAACCAGAGTGACGGGAGAGCGGCATTTCAGAAAACGTGCTTATCTCGGCGAGAAAAAGCGATTTCGGCAATAAAATTTAAAACGCGTGTAAAACATAAACCAAACGATGAAATTGGTTATTTCTTCATGTATAATGATCAACTCGATACTCCCTAGCCCCCAACAGCCTTTTTTTTCATAACACTTTAACCAGAGTGACGGGAGAGCGGCATTTCAGAAAACGTGCTTATCTCGGCGAGAAAAAGCGATTTCGGCAATAAAATTTAAAACGCGTGTAAAACATAAACCAAACGATGAAATTGGTTATTTCTTCATGTATAATGATCAACTCGATACTCCCTAGCCCCCAACAGCCTTTTTTTTCATAACACTTTAACCAGAGTGACGGGAGAGCGGCATTTCAGAAAACGTGCTTATCTCGGCGAGAAAAAGCGATTTCGGCAATAAAATTTAAAACGCGTGTAAAACATAAACCAAACGATGAAATTGGTTATTTCTTCATGTATAATGATCAACTCGATACTCCCTAGCCCCCAACAGCCTTTTTTTTCATAACACTTTAACCAGAGTGACGGGAGAGCGGCATTTCAGAAAACGTGCTTATCTCGGCGAGAAAAAGCGATTTCGGCAATAAACAATAAAATTTAAAACGCGTGTAAAACATAAACCAAACGATGAAATTGGTTATTTCTTCATGTATAATGATCAACTCGATACTCCCTAGCCCCAACAGCCTTTTTTTTCATAACACTTTAACCAGAGTGACGGGAGAGCGGCATTTCAGAAACGTGCTTATCTCGGCGAGAAAAAGCGATTTCGGCAATAAAATTTAAAACGCGTGTAAAACATAAACCAAACGATGAAATTGGTTATTTCTTCATGTATAATGATCAACTCGATACTCCCTAGCCCCCAACAGCCTTTTTTTTCATAACACTTTAACCAGAGTGACGGGAGAGCGCATTTCAGAAAACGTGCTTATCTCGGCGAGAAAAAGCGATTTCGGCAATAAAATTTAAAACGCGTGTAAAACATAAACCAAACGATGAAATTGGTTATTTCTTCATGTATAATGATCAACTCGATACTCCCTAGCCCCCAACAGCCTTTTTTTTCATAACACTTTAACCAGAGTGACGGGAGAGCGGCATTTCAGAAAACGTGCTTATCTCGGCGAGAAAAAGCGATTTCGGCAATAAAATTTAAAACGCGTGTAAAACATAAACCAAACGATGAAATTGGTTATTTCTTCATGTATAATGATCAACTCGATACTCCCTAGCCCCAACAGCCTTTTTTTTCATAACACTTTAACCAGAGTGACGGGAGAGCGGCATTTCAGAAAACGTGCTTATCTCGGCGAGAAAAAGCGATTTCGGCAATAAAATTTAAAACGCGTGTAAAACATAAACCAAACGATGAAATTGGTTATTTCTTCATGTATAATGATCAACTCGATACTCCCTAGCCCCCAACAGCCTTTTTTTTCATAACACTTTAACCAGAGTGACGGGAGAGCGGCATTTCAGAAAACGTGCTTATCTCGGCGAGAAAAAGCGATTTCGGCAATAAAATTTAAAACGCGTGTAAAACATAAACCAAACGATGAAATTGGTTATTTCTTCATGTATAATGATCAACTCGATACTCCCTAGCCCCCAACAGCCTTTTTTTTCATAACACTTTAACCAGAGTGACGGGAGAGCGGCATTTCAGAAAACGTGCTTATCTCGGCGAGAAAAAGCGATTTCGGCAATAAAATTTAAAACGCGTGTAAAACATAAACCAAACGATGAAATTGGTTATTTCTTCATGTATAATGATCAACTCGATACTCCCTAGCCCCCAACAGCCTTTTTTTTCATAACACTTTAACCAGAGTGACGGGAGAGCGGCATTTCAGAAAACGTGCTTATCTCGGCGAGAAAAAGCGATTTCGGCAATAAAATTTAAAACGCGTGTAAAACATAAACCAAACGATGAAATTGGTTCTTTCTTCATGTATAATGATCAACTCGATACTCCCTAGCCCCCAACAGCCTTTTTTTTCATAACACTTTAACCAGAGTGACGGGAGAGCGGCATTTCAGAAAACGTGCTTATCTCGGCGAGAAAAAGCGATTTCGGCAATAAAATTTAAAACGCGTGTAAAACATAAACCAAACGATGAAATTGGTTATTTCTTCATGTATAATGATCAACTCGATACTCCCTAGCCCCCAACAGCCTTTTTTTTCATAACACTTTAACCAGAGTGACGGGAGAGCGGCATTTCAGAAAACGTGCTTATCTCGGCGAGAAAAAGCGATTTCGGCAATAAAATTTAAAACGCGTGTAAAACATAAACCAAACGATGAAATTGGTTATTTCTTCATGTATAATGATCAACTCGATACTCCCTAGCCCCCAACAGCCTTTTTTTTCATAACACTTTAACCAGAGTGACGGGAGAGCGGCATTTCAGAAAACGTGCTTATCTCGGCGAGAAAAAGCGATTTCGGCAATAAAATTTAAAACGCGTGTAAAACATAAACCAAACGATGAAATTGGTTATTTCTTCATGTATAATGATCAACTCGATACTCCCTAGCCCCCAACAGCCTTTTTTTTCATAACACTTTAACCAGAGTGACGGGAGAGCGGCATTTCAGAAAACGTGCTTATCTCGGCGAGAAAAAGCGATTTCGGCAATAAAATTTAAAACGCGTGTAAAACATAAACCAAACGATGAAATTGGTTATTTCTTCATGTATAATGATCAACTCGATACTCCCTAGCCCCCAACAGCCTTTTTTTTCATAACACTTTAACCAGAGTGACGGGAGAGCGGCATTTCAGAAAACGTGCTTATCTCGGCGAGAAAAAGCGATTTCGGCAATAAAATTTAAAACGCGTGTAAAACATAAACCAAACGATGAAATTGGTTATTTCTTCATGTATAATGATCAACTCGATACTCCCTAGCCCCCAACAGCCTTTTTTTTCATAACACTTTAACCAGAGTGACGGAGAGCGGCATTTCAGAAAACGTGCTTATCTCGGCGAGAAAAAGCGATTTCGGCAATAAAATTTAAAACGCGTGTAAAACATAAACCAAACGATGAAATTGGTTATTTCTTCATGTATAATGATCAACTCGATACTCCCTAGCCCCCAACAGCCTTTTTTTTCATAACACTTTAACCAGAGTGACGGGAGAGCGGCATTTCAGAAAACGTGCTTATCTCGGCGAGAAAAAGCGATTTCGGCAATAAAATTTAAAACGCGTGTAAAACATAAACCAAACGATGAAATTGGTTATTTCTTCATGTATAATGATCAACTCGATACTCCCTAGCCCCCAACAGCCTTTTTTTTCATAACACTTTAACCAGAGTGACGGGAGAGCGGCATTTCAGAAAACGTGCTTATCTCGGCGAGAAAAAGCGATTTCGGCAATAAAATTTAAAACGCGTGTAAAACATAAACCAAACGATGAAATTGGTTATTTCTTCATGTATAATGATCAACTCGATACTCCCTAGCCCCCAACAGCCTTTTTTTTCATAACACTTTAACCAGAGTGACGGGAGAGCGGCATTTCAGAAAACGTGCTTATCTCGGCGAGAAAAAGCGATTTCGGCAATAAAATTTAAAACGCGTGTAAAACATAAACCAAACGATGAAATTGGTTATTTCTTCATGTATAATGATCAACTCGATACTCCCTAGCCCCCAACAGCCTTTTTTTTCATAACACTTTAACCAGAGTGACGGGAGAGCGGCATTTCAGAAAACGTGCTTATCTCGGCGAGAAAAAGCGATTTCGGCAATAAAATTTAAAACGCGTGTAAAACATAAACAAACGATGAAATTGGTTATTTCTTCATGTATAATGATCAACTCGATACTCCCTAGCCCCCAACAGCCTTTTTTTTCATAACACTTTAACCAGAGTGACGGGAGAGCGGCATTTCAGAAAACGTGCTTATCTCGGCGAGAAAAAGCGATTTCGGCAATAAAATTTAAAACGCGTGTAAAACATAAACCAAACGATGAAATTGGTTATTTCTTCATGTATAATGATCAACTCGATACTCCCTAGCCCCCAACAGCCTTTTTTTTCATAACACTTTAACCAGAGTGACGGGAGAGCGGCATTTCAGAAAACGTGCTTATCTCGGCGAGAAAAAGCGATTTCGGCAATAAATTTAAAACGCGTGTAAAACATAAACCAAACGATGAAATTGGTTATTTCTTCATGTATAATGATCAACTCGATACTCCCTAGCCCCCAACAGCCTTTTTTTTCATAACACTTTAACCAGAGGGACGGGAGAGCGGCATTTCAGAAAACGTGCTTATCTCGGCAATAAAATTTAAAACGCGTGTAAAACATAAACCAAACGATGAAATTGGTTATTTCTTCATGTATAATGATCAACTCGATACTCCCTAGCCCCCAACAGCCTTTTTTTTCATAACACTTTAACCAGAGTGACGGGAGAGCGGCATTTCAGAAAACGTGCTTATCTCGGCGAGAAAAAGCGATTTCGGCAATAAAATTTAAAACGCGTGTAAAACATAAACCAAACGATGAAATTGGTTATTTCTTCATGTATAATGATCAACTCGATACTCCCTAGCCCCCAACAGCCTTTTTTTCATAACACTTTAACCAGAGTGACGGGAGAGCGGCATTTCAGAAAACGTGCTTATCTCGGCGAGAAAAAGCGATTTCGGCAATAAAATTTAAAACGCGTGTAAAACATAAACCAAACGATGAAATTGGTTATTTCTTCATGTATAATGATCAACTCGATACTCCCTAGCCCCCAACAGCCTTTTTTTTCATAACACTTTAACCAGAGTGACGGGAGAGCGGCATTTCAGAAAACGTGCTTATCTCGGCGAGAAAAAGCGATTTCGGCAATAAAATTTAAAACGCGTGTAAAACATAAACCAAACGATGAAATTGGTTATTTCTTCATGTATAATGATCGATACTCCCTAGCCCCCAACAGCCTTTTTTTTCATAACACTTTAACCAGAGTGACGGGAGAGCGGCATTTCAGAAAACGTGCTTATCTCGGCGAGAAAAAGCGATTTCGGCAATAAAATTTAAAACGCGTGTAAAACATAAACCAAACGATGAAATTGGTTATTTCTTCATGTATAATGATCAACTCGATACTCCCTAGCCCCCAACAGCCTTTTTTTTCATAACACTTTAACCAGAGTGACGGGAGAGCGGCATTTCAGAAAACGTGCTTATCTCGGCGAGAAAAAGCGATTTCGGCAATAAAATTTAAAACGCGTGTAAAACATAAACCAAACGATGAAATTGGTTATTTCTTCATGTATAATGATCAACTCGATACTCCCTAGCCCCCAACAGCCTTTTTTTTCATAACACTTTAACCAGAGTGACGGGAGAGCGGCATTTCAGAAAACGTGCTTATCTCGGCGAGAAAAAGCGATTTCGGCAATAAAATTTAAAACGCGTGTAAAACATAAACCAAACGATGAAATTGGTTATTTCTTCATGTATAATGATCAACTCGATACTCCCTAGCCCCCAACAGCCTTTTTTTTCATAACACTTTAACCAGAGTGACGGGAGAGCGGCATTTCAGAAAACGTGCTTATCTCGGCGAGAAAAAGCGATTTCGGCAATAAAATTTAAAACGCGTGTAAAACATAAACCAAACGATGAAATTGGTTATTTCTTCATGTATAATGATCAACTCGATACTCCCTAGCCCCCAACAGCCTTTTTTTTCATAACACTTTAACCAGAGTGACGGGAGAGCGGCATTTCAGAAAACGTGCTTATCTCGGCGAGAAAAAGCGATTTCGGCAATAAAATTTAAAACGCGTGTAAAACATAAACCAAACGATGAAATTGGTTATTTCTTCATGTATAATGATCAACTCGATACTCCCTAGCCCCCAACAGCCTTTTTTTTCATAACACTTTAACCAGAGTGACGGGAGAGCGGCATTTCAGAAAACGTGCTTATCTCGGCGAGAAAAAGCGATTTCGGCAATAAAATTTAAAACGCGTGTAAAACATAAACCAAACGATGAAATTGGTTATTTCTTCATGTATAATGATCAACTCGATACTCCCTAGCCCCCAACAGCCTTTTTTTTCATAACACTTTAACCAGAGTGACGGGAGAGCGGCATTTCAGAAAACGTGCTTATCTCGGCGAGAAAAAGCGATTTCGGCAATAAAATTTAAAACGCGTGTAAAACATAAACCAAACGATGAAATTGGTTATTTCTTCATGTATAATGATCAACTCGATACTCCCTAGCCCCCAACAGCCTTTTTTTTCATAACACTTTAACCAGAGTGACGGGAGAGCGGCATTTCAGAAAACGTGCTTATCTCGGCGAGAAAAAGCGATTTCGGCAATAAAATTTAAAACGCGTGTAAAACATAAACCAAACGATGAAATTGGTTATTTCTTCATGTATAATGATCAACTCGATACTCCCTAGCCCCCAACAGCCTTTTTTTTCATAACACTTTAACCAGAGTGACGGGAGAGCGGCATTTCAGAAAACGTGCTTATCTCGGCGAGAAAAAGCGATTTCGGCAATAAAATTTAAAACGCGTGTAAAACATAAACCAAACGATGAAATTGGTTATTTCTTCATGTATAATGATCAACTCGATACTCCCTAGCCCCCAACAGCCTTTTTTTTCATAACACTTTAACCAGAGTGACGGGAGAGCGGCATTTCAGAAAACGTGCTTATCTCGGCGAGAAAAAGCGATTTCGGCAATAAAATTTAAAACGCGTGTAAAACATAAACCAAACGATGAAATTGGTTATTTCTTCATGTATAATGATCAACTCGATACTCCCTAGCCCCCAACAGCCTTTTTTTTCATAACACTTTAACCAGAGTGACGGGAGAGCGGCATTTCAGAAAACGTGCTTATCTCGGCGAGAAAAAGCGATTTCGGCAATAAAATTTAAAACGCGTGTAAAACATAAACCAAACGATGAAATTGGTTATTTCTTCATGTATAATGATCAACTCGATACTCCCTAGCCCCCAACAGCCTTTTTTTTCATAACACTTTAACCAGAGTGACGGGAGAGCGGCATTTCAGAAAACGTGCTTATCTCGGCGAGAAAAAGCGATTTCGGCAATAAAATTTAAAACGCGTGTAAAACATAAACCAAACGATGAAATTGGTTATTTCTTCATGTATAATGATCAACTCGATACTCCCTAGCCCCCAACAGCCTTTTTTTTCATAACACTTTAACCAGAGTGACGGGAGAGCGGCATTTCAGAAAACGTGCTTATCTCGGCGAGAAAAAGCGATTTCGGCAATAAAATTTAAAACGCGTGTAAAACATAAACCAAACGATGAAATTGGTTATTTCTTCATGTATAATGATCAACTCGATACTCCCTAGCCCCCAACAGCCTTTTTTTTCATAACACTTTAACCAGAGTGACGGGAGAGCGGCATTTCAGAAAACGTGCTTATCTCGGCGAGAAAAAGCGATTTCGGCAATAAAATTTAAAACGCGTGTAAAACATAAACCAAACGATGAAATTGGTTATTTCTTCATGTATAATGATCAACTCGATACTCCCTAGCCCCCAACAGCCTTTTTTTTCATAACACTTTAACCAGAGTGACGGGAGAGCGGCATTTCAGAAAACGTGCTTATCTCGGCGAGAAAAAGCGATTTCGGCAATAAAATTTAAAACGCGTGTAAAACATAAACCAAACGATGAAATTGGTTATTTCTTCATGTATAATGATCAACTCGATACTCCCTAGCCCCCAACAGCCTTTTTTTTCATAACACTTTAACCAGAGTGACGGGAGAGCGGCATTTCAGAAAACGTGCTTATCTCGGCGAGAAAAAGCGATTTCGGCAATAAAATTTAAAACGCGTGTAAAACATAAACCAAACGATGAAATTGGTTATTTCTTCATGTATAATGATCAACTCGATACTCCCTAGCCCCCAACAGCCTTTTTTTTCATAACACTTTAACCAGAGTGACGGGAGAGCGGCATTTCAGAAAACGTGCTTATCTCGGCGAGAAAAAGCGATTTCGGCAATAAAATTTAAAACGCGTGTAAAACATAAACCAAACGATGAAATTGGTTATTTCTTCATGTATAATGATCAACTCGATACTCCCTAGCCCCCAACAGCCTTTTTTTTCATAACACTTTAACCAGAGTGACGGGAGAGCGGCATTTCAGAAAACGTGCTTATCTCGGCGAGAAAAAGCGATTTCGGCAATAAAATTTAAAACGCGTGTAAAACATAAACCAAACGATGAAATTGGTTATTTCTTCATGTATAATGATCAACTCGATACTCCCTAGCCCCCAACAGCCTTTTTTTTCATAACACTTTAACCAGAGTGACGGGAGAGCGGCATTTCAGAAAACGTGCTTATCTCGGCGAGAAAAAGCGATTTCGGCAATAAAATTTAAAACGCGTGTAAAACATAAACCAAACGATGAAATTGGTTATTTCTTCATGTATAATGATCAACTCGATACTCCCTAGCCCCCAACAGCCTTTTTTTTCATAACACTTTAACCAGAGTGACGGGAGAGCGGCATTTCAGAAAACGTGCTTATCTCGGCGAGAAAAAGCGATTTCGGCAATAAAATTTAAAACGCGTGTAAAACATAAACCAAACGATGAAATTGGTTATTTCTTCATGTATAATGATCAACTCGATACTCCCTAGCCCCCAACAGCCTTTTTTTTCATAACACTTTAACCAGAGTGACGGGAGAGCGGCATTTCAGAAAACGTGCTTATCTCGGCGAGAAAAAGCGATTTCGGCAATAAAATTTAAAACGCGTGTAAAACATAAACCAAACGATGAAATTGGTTATTTCTTCATGTATAATGATCAACTCGATACTCCCTAGCCCCCAACAGCCTTTTTTTTCATAACACTTTAACCAGAGTGACGGGAGAGCGGCATTTCAGAAAACGTGCTTATCTCGGCGAGAAAAAGCGATTTCGGCAATAAAATTTAAAACGCGTGTAAAACATAAACCAAACGATGAAATTGGTTATTTCTTCATGTATAATGATCAACTCGATACTCCCTAGCCCCCAACAGCCTTTTTTTTCATAACACTTTAACCAGAGTGACGGGAGAGCGGCATTTCAGAAAACGTGCTTATCTCGGCGAGAAAAAGCGATTTCGGCAATAAAATTTAAAACGCGTGTAAAACATAAACCAAACGATGAAATTGGTTATTTCTTCATGTATAATGATCAACTCGATACTCCCTAGCCCCCAACAGCCTTTTTTTTCATAACACTTTAACCAGAGTGACGGGAGAGCGGCATTTCAGAAAACGTGCTTATCTCGGCGAGAAAAAGCGATTTCGGCAATAAAATTTAAAACGCGTGTAAAACATAAACCAAACGATGAAATTGGTTATTTCTTCATGTATAATGATCAACTCGATACTCCCTAGCCCCCAACAGCCTTTTTTTTCATAACACTTTAACCAGAGTGACGGGAGAGCGGCATTTCAGAAAACGTGCTTATCTCGGCGAGAAAAAGCGATTTCGGCAATAAAATTTAAAACGCGTGTAAAACATAAACCAAACGATGAAATTGGTTATTTCTTCATGTATAATGATCAACTCGATACTCCCTAGCCCCCAACAGCCTTTTTTTTCATAACACTTTAACCAGAGTGACGGGAGAGCGGCATTTCAGAAAACGTGCTTATCTCGGCGAGAAAAAGCGATTTCGGCAATAAAATTTAAAACGCGTGTAAAACATAAACCAAACGATGAAATTGGTTATTTCTTCATGTATAATGATCAACTCGATACTCCCTAGCCCCCAACAGCCTTTTTTTTCATAACACTTTAACCAGAGTGACGGGAGAGCGGCATTTCAGAAAACGTGCTTATCTCGGCGAGAAAAAGCGATTTCGGCAATAAAATTTAAAACGCGTGTAAAACATAAACCAAACGATGAAATTGGTTATTTCTTCATGTATAATGATCAACTCGATACTCCCTAGCCCCCAACAGCCTTTTTTTTCATAACACTTTAACCAGAGTGACGGGAGAGCGGCATTTCAGAAAACGTGCTTATCTCGGCGAGAAAAAGCGATTTCGGCAATAAAATTTAAAACGCGTGTAAAACATAAACCAAACGATGAAATTGGTTATTTCTTCATGTATAATGATCAACTCGATACTCCCTAGCCCCCAACAGCCTTTTTTTTCATAACACTTTAACCAGAGTGACGGGAGAGCGGCATTTCAGAAAACGTGCTTATCTCGGCGAGAAAAAGCGATTTCGGCAATAAAATTTAAAACGCGTGTAAAACATAAACCAAACGATGAAATTGGTTATTTCTTCATGTATAATGATCAACTCGATACTCCCTAGCCCCCAACAGCCTTTTTTTTCATAACACTTTAACCAGAGTGACGGGAGAGCGGCATTTCAGAAAACGTGCTTATCTCGGCGAGAAAAAGCGATTTCGGCAATAAAATTTAAAACGCGTGTAAAACATAAACCAAACGATGAAATTGGTTATTTCTTCATGTATAATGATCAACTCGATACTCCCTAGCCCCCAACAGCCTTTTTTTTCATAACACTTTAACCAGAGTGACGGGAGAGCGGCATTTCAGAAAACGTGCTTATCTCGGCGAGAAAAAGCGATTTCGGCAATAAAATTTAAAACGCGTGTAAAACATAAACCAAACGATGAAATTGGTTATTTCTTCATGTATAATGATCAACTCGATACTCCCTAGCCCCCAACAGCCTTTTTTTTCATAACACTTTAACCAGAGTGACGGGAGAGCGGCATTTCAGAAAACGTGCTTATCTCGGCGAGAAAAAGCGATTTCGGCAATAAAATTTAAAACGCGTGTAAAACATAAACCAAACGATGAAATTGGTTATTTCTTCATGTATAATGATCAACTCGATACTCCCTAGCCCCCAACAGCCTTTTTTTTCATAACACTTTAACCAGAGTGACGGGAGAGCGGCATTTCAGAAAACGTGCTTATCTCGGCGAGAAAAAGCGATTTCGGCAATAAAATTTAAAACGCGTGTAAAACATAAACCAAACGATGAAATTGGTTATTTCTTCATGTATAATGATCAACTCGATACTCCCTAGCCCCCAACAGCCCCTAGCCCCCAACAGCCTTCTTTTTCAATAACACTTATAACCAGAGAGACGGGAGAGCGGCATTTCAGAAAACGTGCTTATCTCGGCGAGAAAAGCGATTTCTGACGGCAATAAATTTAAACGCGTGTAAAACATAAACCAAACGATGAAATTGGTTATTTCTTCATGTATAATGATCAACTCGATACTCCCTAGCCCCCAACAGCCTTTTTTTCATAACACTTTAACCAGAGTGATGGGAGAGCGGCATTTCAGAAACGTGCTTATTCACGGCGAGAAAAGCGATTTCGGCAATAAAATTTAAAACGCGTGTAAAACATAAACCCAACGAATGAAATGGTTATTTCTTCATGTATAATGATCAACACGCTACTCCCTAGCCCCCAACAAGCCTTTTTTTTTCATAACACTTTAACCAGAGTGACGGGAGAGCGGCATTTCAGAAAACGTGCTTATCTCGGGGAAAAGATCGGCAAATTTAAAACGCGTGTAAAACATAAACCAAACGATGAAATTGGTTATTTCTTCATGTATAATGATCAACTCGATACTCCCTAGCCCCCAACAGCCTTTTTTTTCATAACACTTTAACCAGAGTGACGGGAGAGCGGCATTTCAGAAAACGTGCTTATCTCGGCGAGAAAAAGCGATTTCGGCAATAAATTTAAAACGCGTGTAAAACATAAACCAAACGATGAAATTGGTTATTTCTTCATGTATAATGATCAACTCGATACTCCCTAGCCCCAACAGCCTTTTTTTTCATAACACTTTAACCAGAGTGACGGGAGAGCGGCATTTCAGAAAACGTGCTTATCTCGGCGAAAAGCGATTCGGCAATAACATTTAAAACGCGTGTAAAACATAAACCAAACGATGAATTGGTTATTTCTTCATGTATAATGATCAACTCGATACTCCCTAGCCCCCAACAGCCTTTTTTTTCATAACACTTTAACCAGAGTGACGGGAGAGCGGCATTTCAGAAAACGTGCTTATCTCGGCGAGAAAAGCGATTTCGGCAATAAAATTTAAAACGCGTGTAAAACATAAACCAAACGATGAAATTGGTTATTTCTTCATGTATAATGATCAACTCGATACTCCCTAGCCCCCAACAGCCTTTTTTTTCATAACACTTTAACCAGAGTGACGGGAGAGCGGCATTTCAGAAAACGTGCTTATCTCGGCGAGAAAAAGCGATTTCGGCAATAAAATTTAAAACGCGTGTAAAACATAAACCAAACGATGAAATTGGTTATTTCTTCATGTATAATGATCAACTCGATACTCCCTAGCCCCCAACAGCCTTTTTTTTCATAACACTTTAACCAGAGTGACGGGAGAGCGGCATTTCAGAAAACGTGCTTATCTCGGCGAGAAAAAGCGATTTCGGCAATAAAATTTAAAACGCGTGTAAAACATAAACCAAACGATGAAATTGGTTATTTCTTCATGTATAATGATCAACTCGATACTCCCTAGCCCCCAACAGCCTTTTTTTTCATAACACTTTAACCAGAGTGACGGGAGAGCGGCATTTCAGAAAACGTGCTTATCTCGGCGAGAAAAAGCGATTTCGGCAATAAATTTAAAACGCGTGTAAAACATAAACCAAACGATGAAATTGGTTATTTCTTCATGTATAATGATCAACTCGATACTCCCTAGCCCCCAACAGCCTTTTTTTTCATAACACTTTAACCAGAGTGACGGGAGAGCGGCATTTCAGAAAACGTGCTTATCTCGGCGAGAAAAAGCGATTTCGGCAATAAAATTTAAAACGCGTGTAAAACATAAACCAAACGATGAAATTGGTTATTTCTTCATGTATAATGATCAACTCGATACTCCCTAGCCCCCAACAGCCTTTTTTTTCATAACACTTTAACCAGAGTGACGGGAGAGCGGCATTTCAGAAAACGTGCTTATCTCGGCGAGAAAAAGCGATTTCGGCAATAAAATTTAAAACGCGTGTAAAACATAAACCAAACGATGAAATTGGTTATTTCTTCATGTATAATGATCAACTCGATACTCCCTAGCCCCCAACAGCCTTTTTTTTCATAACACTTTAACCAGAGTGACGGGAGAGCGGCATTTCAGAAAACGTGCTTATCTCGGCGAGAAAAAGCGATTTCGGCAATAAAATTTAAAACGCGTGTAAAACATAAACCAAACGATGAAATTGGTTATTTCTTCATGTATAATGATCAACTCGATACTCCCTAGCCCCCAACAGCCTTTTTTTTCATAACACTTTAACCAGAGTGACGGGAGAGCGGCATTTCAGAAAACGTGCTTATCTCGGCGAGAAAAAGCGATTTCGGCAATAAAATTTAAAACGCGTGTAAAACATAAACCAAACGATGAAATTGGTTATTTCTTCATGTATAATGATCAACTCGATACTCCCTAGCCCCCAACAGCCTTTTTTTTCATAACACTTTAACCAGAGTGACGGGAGAGCGGCATTTCAGAAAACGTGCTTATCTCGGCGAGAAAAAGCGATTTCGGCAATAAAATTTAAAACGCGTGTAAAACATAAACCAAACGATGAAATTGGTTATTTCTTCATGTATAATGATCAACTCGATACTCCCTAGCCCCCAACAGCCTTTTTTTTCATAACACTTTAACCAGAGTGACGGGAGAGCGGCATTTCAGAAAACGTGCTTATCTCGGCGAGAAAAAGCGATTTCGGCAATAAAATTTAAAACGCGTGTAAAACATAAACCAAACGATGAAATTGGTTATTTCTTCATGTATAATGATCAACTCGATACTCCCTAGCCCCCAACAGCCTTTTTTTTCATAACACTTTAACCAGAGTGACGGGAGAGCGGCATTTCAGAAAACGTGCTTATCTCGGCGAGAAAAAGCGATTTCGGCAATAAAATTTAAAACGCGTGTAAAACATAAACCAAACGATGAAATTGGTTATTTCTTCATGTATAATGATCAACTCGATACTCCCTAGCCCCCCAACAGCCTTTTTTTTCATAACACTTTAACCAGAGTGACGGGAGAGCGGCATTTCAGAAAACGTGCTTATCTCGGCGAGAAAAAGCGATTTCGGCAATAAAATTTAAAACGCGTGTAAAACATAAACCAAACGATGAAATTGGTTATTTCTTCATGTATAATGATCAACTCGATACTCCCTAGCCCCCAACAGCCTTTTTTTTCATAACACTTTAACCAGAGTGACGGGAGAGCGGCATTTCAGAAAACGTGCTTATCTCGGCGAGAAAAAGCGATTTCGGCAATAAAATTTAAAACGCGTGTAAAACATAAACCAAACGATGAAATTGGTTATTTCTTCATGTATAATGATCAACTCGATACTCCCTAGCCCCCAACAGCCTTTTTTTTCATAACACTTTAACCAGAGTGACGGGAGAGCGGCATTTCAGAAAACGTGCTTATCTCGGCGAGAAAAAGCGATTTCGGCAATAAAATTTAAAACGCGTGTAAAACATAAACCAAACGATGAAATTGGTTATTTCTTCATGTATAATGATCAACTCGATACTCCCTAGCCCCCAACAGCCTTTTTTTTTCATAACACTTTAACCAGAGTGACGGGAGAGCGGCATTTCAGAAAACGTGCTTATCTCGGCGAGAAAAAGCGATTTCGGCAATAAAATTTAAAACGCGTGTAAAACATAAACCAAACGATGAAATTGGTTATTTCTTCATGTATAATGATCAACTCGATACTCCCTAGCCCCCAACAGCCTTTTTTTTCATAACACTTTAACCAGAGTGACGGGAGAGCGGCATTTCAGAAAACGTGCTTATCTCGGCGAGAAAAAGCGATTTCGGCAATAAAATTTAAAACGCGTGTAAAACATAAACCAAACGATGAAATTGGTTATTTCTTCATGTATAATGATCAACTCGATACTCCCTAGCCCCCAACAGCCTTTTTTTTCATAACACTTTAACCAGAGTGACGGGAGAGCGGCATTTCAGAAAACGTGCTTATCTCGGCGAGAAAAAGCGATTTCGGCAATAAAATTTAAAACGCGTGTAAAACATAAACCAAACGATGAAATTGGTTATTTCTTCATGTATAATGATCAACTCGATACTCCCTAGCCCCCAACAGCCTTTTTTTTCATAACACTTTAACCAGAGTGACGGGAGAGCGGCATTTCAGAAAACGTGCTTATCTCGGCGAGAAAAAGCGATTTCGGCAATAAAATTTAAAACGCGTGTAAAACATAAACCAAACGATGAAATTGGTTATTTCTTCATGTATAATGATCAACTCGATACTCCCTAGCCCCCAACAGCCTTTTTTTTCATAACACTTTAACCAGAGTGACGGGAGAGCGGCATTTCAGAAAACGTGCTTATCTCGGCGAGAAAAAGCGATTTCGGCAATAAAATTTAAAACGCGTGTAAAACATAAACCAAACGATGAAATTGGTTATTTCTTCATGTATAATGATCAACTCGATACTCCCTAGCCCCCAACAGCCTTTTTTTTCATAACACTTTAACCAGAGTGACGGGAGAGCGGCATTTCAGAAAACGTGCTTATCTCGGCGAGAAAAAGCGATTTCGGCAATAAAATTTAAAACGCGTGTAAAACATAAACCAAACGATGAAATTGGTTATTTCTTCATGTATAATGATCAACTCGATACTCCCTAGCCCCCAACAGCCTTTTTTTTCATAACACTTTAACCAGAGTGACGGGAGAGCGGCATTTCAGAAAACGTGCTTATCTCGGCGAGAAAAAGCGATTTCGGCAATAAAATTTAAAACGCGTGTAAAACATAAACCAAACGATGAAATTGGTTATTTCTTCATGTATAATGATCAACTCGATACTCCCTAGCCCCCAACAGCCTTTTTTTTCATAACACTTTAACCAGAGTGACGGGAGAGCGGCATTTCAGAAAACGTGCTTATCTCGGCGAGAAAAAGCGATTTCGGCAATAAAATTTAAAACGCGTGTAAAACATAAACCAAACGATGAAATTGGTTATTTCTTCATGTATAATGATCAACTCGATACTCCCTAGCCCCCAACAGCCTTTTTTTTCATAACACTTTAACCAGAGTGACGGGAGAGCGGCATTTCAGAAAACGTGCTTATCTCGGCGAGAAAAAGCGATTTCGGCAATAAAATTTAAAACGCGTGTAAAACATAAACCAAACGATGAAATTGGTTATTTCTTCATGTATAATGATCAACTCGATACTCCCTAGCCCCCAACAGCCTTTTTTTTCATAACACTTTAACCAGAGTGACGGGAGAGCGGCATTTCAGAAAACGTGCTTATCTCGGCGAGAAAAAGCGATTTCGGCAATAAAATTTAAAACGCGTGTAAAACATAAACCAAACGATGAAATTGGTTATTTCTTCATGTATAATGATCAACTCGATACTCCCTAGCCCCCAACAGCCTTTTTTTTCATAACACTTTAACCAGAGTGACGGGAGAGCGGCATTTCAGAAAACGTGCTTATCTCGGCGAGAAAAAGCGATTTCGGCAATAAAATTTAAAACGCGTGTAAAACATAAACCAAACGATGAAATTGGTTATTTCTTCATGTATAATGATCAACTCGATACTCCCTAGCCCCCAACAGCCTTTTTTTTCATAACACTTTAACCAGAGTGACGGGAGAGCGGCATTTCAGAAAACGTGCTTATCTCGGCGAGAAAAAGCGATTTCGGCAATAAAATTTAAAACGCGTGTAAAACATAAACCAAACGATGAAATTGGTTATTTCTTCATGTATAATGATCAACTCGATACTCCCTAGCCCCCAACAGCCTTTTTTTTCATAACACTTTAACCAGAGTGACGGGAGAGCGGCATTTCAGAAAACGTGCTTATCTCGGCGAGAAAAAGCGATTTCGGCAATAAAATTTAAAACGCGTGTAAAACATAAACCAAACGATGAAATTGGTTATTTCTTCATGTATAATGATCAACTCGATACTCCCTAGCCCCCAACAGCCTTTTTTTTCATAACACTTTAACCAGAGTGACGGGAGAGCGGCATTTCAGAAAACGTGCTTATCTCGGCGAGAAAAAGCGATTTCGGCAATAAAATTTAAAACGCGTGTAAAACATAAACCAAACGATGAAATTGGTTATTTCTTCATGTATAATGATCAACTCGATACTCCCTAGCCCCCAACAGCCTTTTTTTTCATAACACTTTAACCAGAGTGACGGGAGAGCGGCATTTCAGAAAACGTGCTTATCTCGGCGAGAAAAAGCGATTTCGGCAATAAAATTTAAAACGCGTGTAAAACATAAACCAAACGATGAAATTGGTTATTTCTTCATGTATAATGATCAACTCGATACTCCCTAGCCCCCAACAGCCTTTTTTTTCATAACACTTTAACCAGAGTGACGGGAGAGCGGCATTTCAGAAAACGTGCTTATCTCGGCGAGAAAAAGCGATTTCGGCAATAAAATTTAAAACGCGTGTAAAACATAAACCAAACGATGAAATTGGTTATTTCTTCATGTATAATGATCAACTCGATACTCCCTAGCCCCCAACAGCCTTTTTTTTCATAACACTTTAACCAGAGTGACGGGAGAGCGGCATTTCAGAAAACGTGCTTATCTCGGCGAGAAAAAGCGATTTCGGCAATAAAATTTAAAACGCGTGTAAAACATAAACCAAACGATGAAATTGGTTATTTCTTCATGTATAATGATCAACTCGATACTCCCTAGCCCCCAACAGCCTTTTTTTTCATAACACTTTAACCAGAGTGACGGGAGAGCGGCATTTCAGAAAACGTGCTTATCTCGGCGAGAAAAAGCGATTTCGGCAATAAAATTTAAAACGCGTGTAAAACATAAACCAAACGATGAAATTGGTTATTTCTTCATGTATAATGATCAACTCGATACTCCCTAGCCCCCAACAGCCTTTTTTTTCATAACACTTTAACCAGAGTGACGGGAGAGCGGCATTTCAGAAAACGTGCTTATCTCGGCGAGAAAAAGCGATTTCGGCAATAAAATTTAAAACGCGTGTAAAACATAAACCAAACGATGAAATTGGTTATTTCTTCATGTATAATGATCAACTCGATACTCCCTAGCCCCCAACAGCCTTTTTTTTCATAACACTTTAACCAGAGTGACGGGAGAGCGGCATTTCAGAAAACGTGCTTATCTCGGCGAGAAAAAGCGATTTCGGCAATAAAATTTAAAACGCGTGTAAAACATAAACCAAACGATGAAATTGGTTATTTCTTCATGTATAATGATCAACTCGATACTCCCTAGCCCCCAACAGCCTTTTTTTTCATAACACTTTAACCAGAGTGACGGGAGAGCGGCATTTCAGAAAACGTGCTTATCTCGGCGAGAAAAAGCGATTTCGGCAATAAAATTTAAAACGCGTGTAAAACATAAACCAAACGATGAAATTGGTTATTTCTTCATGTATAATGATCAACTCGATACTCCCTAGCCCCCAACAGCCTTTTTTTTCATAACACTTTAACCAGAGTGACGGGAGAGCGGCATTTCAGAAAACGTGCTTATCTCGGCGAGAAAAAGCGATTTCGGCAATAAAATTTAAAACGCGTGTAAAACATAAACCAAACGATGAAATTGGTTATTTCTTCATGTATAATGATCAACTCGATACTCCCTAGCCCCCAACAGCCTTTTTTTTCATAACACTTTAACCAGAGTGACGGGAGAGCGGCATTTCAGAAAACGTGCTTATCTCGGCGAGAAAAAGCGATTTCGGCAATAAAATTTAAAACGCGTGTAAAACATAAACCAAACGATGAAATTGGTTATTTCTTCATGTATAATGATCAACTCGATACTCCCTAGCCCCCAACAGCCTTTTTTTTCATAACACTTTAACCAGAGTGACGGGAGAGCGGCATTTCAGAAAACGTGCTTATCTCGGCGAGAAAAAGCGATTTCGGCAATAAAATTTAAAACGCGTGTAAAACATAAACCAAACGATGAAATTGGTTATTTCTTCATGTATAATGATCAACTCGATACTCCCTAGCCCCCAACGACCTTTTTTTTCATAACACTTTAACCAGAGTGACGGGAGAGCGGCATTTCAGAAAACGTGCTTATCTCGGCGAGAAAAAGCGATTTCGGCAATAAAATTTAAAACGCGTGTAAAACATAAACCAAACGATGAAATTGGTTATTTCTTCATGTATAATGATCAACTCGATACTCCCTAGCCCCCAACAGCCTTTTTTTTCATAACACTTTAACCAGAGTGACGGGAGAGCGGCATTTCAGAAAACGTGCTTATCTCGGCGAGAAAAAGCGATTTCGGCAATAAAATTTAAAACGCGTGTAAAACATAAACCAAACGATGAAATTGGTTATTTCTTCATGTATAATGATCAACTCGATACTCCCTAGCCCCCAACAGCCTTTTTTTTCATAACACTTTAACCAGAGTGACGGGAGAGCGGCATTTCAGAAAACGTGCTTATCTCGGCGAGAAAAAGCGATTTCGGCAATAAAATTTAAAACGCGTGTAAAACATAAACCAAACGATGAAATTGGTTATTTCTTCATGTATAATGATCAACTCGATACTCCCTAGCCCCCAACAGCCTTTTTTTTCATAACACTTTAACCAGAGTGACGGGAGAGCGGCATTTCAGAAAACGTGCTTATCTCGGCGAGAAAAAGCGATTTCGGCAATAAAATTTAAAACGCGTGTAAAACATAAACCAAACGATGAAATTGGTTATTTCTTCATGTATAATGATCAACTCGATACTCCCTAGCCCCCAACAGCCTTTTTTTTCATAACACTTTAACCAGAGTGACGGGAGAGCGGCATTTCAGAAAACGTGCTTATCTCGGCGAGAAAAAGCGATTTCGGCAATAAAATTTAAAACGCGTGTAAAACATAAACCAAACGATGAAATTGGTTATTTCTTCATGTATAATGATCAACTCGATACTCCCTAGCCCCCAACAGCCTTTTTTTTCATAACACTTTAACCAGAGTGACGGGAGAGCGGCATTTCAGAAAACGTGCTTATCTCGGCGAGAAAAAGCGATTTCGGCAATAAAATTTAAAACGCGTGTAAAACATAAACCAAACGATGAAATTGGTTATTTCTTCATGTATAATGATCAACTCGATACTCCCTAGCCCCCAACAGCCTTTTTTTTCATAACACTTTAACCAGAGTGACGGGAGAGCGGCATTTCAGAAAACGTGCTTATCTCGGCGAGAAAAAGCGATTTCGGCAATAAAATTTAAAACGCGTGTAAAACATAAACCAAACGATGAAATTGGTTATTTCTTCATGTATAATGATCAACTCGATACTCCCTAGCCCCCAACAGCCTTTTTTTTCATAACACTTTAACCAGAGTGACGGGAGAGCGGCATTTCAGAAAACGTGCTTATCTCGGCGAGAAAAAGCGATTTCGGCAATAAAATTTAAAACGCGTGTAAAACATAAACCAAACGATGAAATTGGTTATTTCTTCATGTATAATGATCAACTCGATACTCCCTAGCCCCCAACAGCCTTTTTTTTCATAACACTTTAACCAGAGTGACGGGAGAGCGGCATTTCAGAAAACGTGCTTATCTCGGCGAGAAAAAGCGATTTCGGCAATAAAATTTAAAACGCGTGTAAAACATAAACCAAACGATGAAATTGGTTATTTCTTCATGTATAATGATCAACTCGATACTCCCTAGCCCCCAACAGCCTTTTTTTTCATAACACTTTAACCAGAGTGACGGGAGAGCGGCATTTCAGAAAACGTGCTTATCTCGGCGAGAAAAAGCGATTTCGGCAATAAAATTTAAAACGCGTGTAAAACATAAACCAAACGATGAAATTGGTTATTTCTTCATGTATAATGATCAACTCGATACTCCCTAGCCCCCAACAGCCTTTTTTTTCATAACACTTTAACCAGAGTGACGGGAGAGCGGCATTTCAGAAAACGTGCTTATCTCGGCGAGAAAAAGCGATTTCGGCAATAAAATTTAAAACGCGTGTAAAACATAAACCAAACGATGAAATTGGTTATTTCTTCATGTATAATGATCAACTCGATACTCCCTAGCCCCCAACAGCCTTTTTTTTCATAACACTTTAACCAGAGTGACGGGAGAGCGGCATTTCAGAAAACGTGCTTATCTCGGCGAGAAAAAGCGATTTCGGCAATAAAATTTAAAACGCGTGTAAAACATAAACCAAACGATGAAATTGGTTATTTCTTCATGTATAATGATCAACTCGATACTCCCTAGCCCCCAACAGCCTTTTTTTTCATAACACTTTAACCAGAGTGACGGGAGAGCGGCATTTCAGAAAACGTGCTTATCTCGGCGAGAAAAAGCGATTTCGGCAATAAAATTTAAAACGCGTGTAAAACATAAACCAAACGATGAAATTGGTTATTTCTTCATGTATAATGATCAACTCGATACTCCCTAGCCCCCAACAGCCTTTTTTTTCATAACACTTTAACCAGAGTGACGGGAGAGCGGCATTTCAGAAAACGTGCTTATCTCGGCGAGAAAAAGCGATTTCGGCAATAAAATTTAAAACGCGTGTAAAACATAAACCAAACGATGAAATTGGTTATTTCTTCATGTATAATGATCAACTCGATACTCCCTAGCCCCCAACAGCCTTTTTTTTCATAACACTTTAACCAGAGTGACGGGAGAGCGGCATTTCAGAAAACGTGCTTATCTCGGCGAGAAAAAGCGATTTCGGCAATAAAATTTAAAACGCGTGTAAAACATAAACCAAACGATGAAATTGGTTATTTCTTCATGTATAATGATCAACTCGATACTCCCTAGCCCCCAACAGCCTTTTTTTTCATAACACTTTAACCAGAGTGACGGGAGAGCGGCATTTCAGAAAACGTGCTTATCTCGGCGAGAAAAAGCGATTTCGGCAATAAAATTTAAAACGCGTGTAAAACATAAACCAAACGATGAAATTGGTTATTTCTTCATGTATAATGATCAACTCGATACTCCCTAGCCCCCAACAGCCTTTTTTTTCATAACACTTTAACCAGAGTGACGGGAGAGCGGCATTTCAGAAAACGTGCTTATCTCGGCGAGAAAAAGCGATTTCGGCAATAAAATTTAAAACGCGTGTAAAACATAAACCAAACGATGAAATTGGTTATTTCTTCATGTATAATGATCAACTCGATACTCCCTAGCCCCCAACAGCCTTTTTTTTCATAACACTTTAACCAGAGTGACGGGAGAGCGGCATTTCAGAAAACGTGCTTATCTCGGCGAGAAAAAGCGATTTCGGCAATAAAATTTAAAACGCGTGTAAAACATAAACCAAACGATGAAATTGGTTATTTCTTCATGTATAATGATCAACTCGATACTCCCTAGCCCCCAACAGCCTTTTTTTTCATAACACTTTAACCAGAGTGACGGGAGAGCGGCATTTCAGAAAACGTGCTTATCTCGGCGAGAAAAAGCGATTTCGGCAATAAAATTTAAAACGCGTGTAAAACATAAACCAAACGATGAAATTGGTTATTTCTTCATGTATAATGATCAACTCGATACTCCCTAGCCCCCAACAGCCTTTTTTTTCATAACACTTTAACCAGAGTGACGGGAGAGCGGCATTTCAGAAAACGTGCTTATCTCGGCGAGAAAAAGCGATTTCGGCAATAAAATTTAAAACGCGTGTAAAACATAAACCAAACGATGAAATTGGTTATTTCTTCATGTATAATGATCAACTCGATACTCCCTAGCCCCCAACAGCCTTTTTTTTCATAACACTTTAACCAGAGTGACGGGAGAGCGGCATTTCAGAAAACGTGCTTATCTCGGCGAGAAAAAGCGATTTCGGCAATAAAATTTAAAACGCGTGTAAAACATAAACCAAACGATGAAATTGGTTATTTCTTCATGTATAATGATCAACTCGATACTCCCTAGCCCCCAACAGCCTTTTTTTTCATAACACTTTAACCAGAGTGACGGGAGAGCGGCATTTCAGAAAACGTGCTTATCTCGGCGAGAAAAAGCGATTTCGGCAATAAAATTTAAAACGCGTGTAAAACATAAACCAAACGATGAAATTGGTTATTTCTTCATGTATAATGATCAACTCGATACTCCCTAGCCCCCAACAGCCTTTTTTTTCATAACACTTTAACCAGAGTGACGGGAGAGCGGCATTTCAGAAAACGTGCTTATCTCGGCGAGAAAAAGCGATTTCGGCAATAAAATTTAAAACGCGTGTAAAACATAAACCAAACGATGAAATTGGTTATTTCTTCATGTATAATGATCAACTCGATACTCCCTAGCCCCCAACAGCCTTTTTTTTCATAACACTTTAACCAGAGTGACGGGAGAGCGGCATTTCAGAAAACGTGCTTATCTCGGCGAGAAAAAGCGATTTCGGCAATAAAATTTAAAACGCGTGTAAAACATAAACCAAACGATGAAATTGGTTATTTCTTCATGTATAATGATCAACTCGATACTCCCTAGCCCCCAACAGCCTTTTTTTTCATAACACTTTAACCAGAGTGACGGGAGAGCGGCATTTCAGAAAACGTGCTTATCTCGGCGAGAAAAAGCGATTTCGGCAATAAAATTTAAAACGCGTGTAAAACATAAACCAAACGATGAAATTGGTTATTTCTTCATGTATAATGATCAACTCGATACTCCCTAGCCCCCAACAGCCTTTTTTTTCATAACACTTTAACCAGAGTGACGGGAGAGCGGCATTTCAGAAAACGTGCTTATCTCGGCGAGAAAAAGCGATTTCGGCAATAAAATTTAAAACGCGTGTAAAACATAAACCAAACGATGAAATTGGTTATTTCTTCATGTATAATGATCAACTCGATACTCCCTAGCCCCCAACAGCCTTTTTTTTCATAACACTTTAACCAGAGTGACGGGAGAGCGGCATTTCAGAAAACGTGCTTATCTCGGCGAGAAAAAGCGATTTCGGCAATAAAATTTAAAACGCGTGTAAAACATAAACCAAACGATGAAATTGGTTATTTCTTCATGTATAATGATCAACTCGATACTCCCTAGCCCCCAACAGCCTTTTTTTTCATAACACTTTAACCAGAGTGACGGGAGAGCGGCATTTCAGAAAACGTGCTTATCTCGGCGAGAAAAAGCGATTTCGGCAATAAAATTTAAAACGCGTGTAAAACATAAACCAAACGATGAAATTGGTTATTTCTTCATGTATAATGATCAACTCGATACTCCCTAGCCCCCAACAGCCTTTTTTTTCATAACACTTTAACCAGAGTGACGGGAGAGCGGCATTTCAGAAAACGTGCTTATCTCGGCGAGAAAAAGCGATTTCGGCAATAAAATTTAAAACGCGTGTAAAACATAAACCAAACGATGAAATTGGTTATTTCTTCATGTATAATGATCAACTCGATACTCCCTAGCCCCCAACAGCCTTTTTTTTCATAACACTTTAACCAGAGTGACGGGAGAGCGGCATTTCAGAAAACGTGCTTATCTCGGCGAGAAAAAGCGATTTCGGCAATAAAATTTAAAACGCGTGTAAAACATAAACCAAACGATGAAATTGGTTATTTCTTCATGTATAATGATCAACTCGATACTCCCTAGCCCCCAACAGCCTTTTTTTTCATAACACTTTAACCAGAGTGACGGGAGAGCGGCATTTCAGAAAACGTGCTTATCTCGGCGAGAAAAAGCGATTTCGGCAATAAAATTTAAAACGCGTGTAAAACATAAACCAAACGATGAAATTGGTTATTTCTTCATGTATAATGATCAACTCGATACTCCCTAGCCCCCAACAGCCTTTTTTTTCATAACACTTTAACCAGAGTGACGGGAGAGCGGCATTTCAGAAAACGTGCTTATCTCGGCGAGAAAAAGCGATTTCGGCAATAACATTTAAAACGCGTGTAAAACATAAACCAAACGATGAAATTGGTTATTTCTTCATGTATAATGATCAACTCGATACTCCCTAGCCCCCAACAGCCTTTTTTTTCATAACACTTTAACCAGAGTGACGGGAGAGCGGCATTTCAGAAAACGTGCTTATCTCGGCGAGAAAAAGCGATTTCGGCAATAAAATTTAAAACGCGTGTAAAACATAAACCAAACGATGAAATTGGTTATTTCTTCATGTATAATGATCAACTCGATACTCCCTAGCCCCCAACAGCCTTTTTTTTCATAACACTTTAACCAGAGTGACGGGAGAGCGGCATTTCAGAAAACGTGCTTATCTCGGCGAGAAAAAGCGATTTCGGCAATAAAATTTAAAACGCGTGTAAAACATAAACCAAACGATGAAATTGGTTATTTCTTCATGTATAATGATCAACTCGATACTCCCTAGCCCCCAACAGCCTTTTTTTTCATAACACTTTAACCAGAGTGACGGGAGAGCGGCATTTCAGAAAACGTGCTTATCTCGGCGAGAAAAAGCGATTTCGGCAATAAAATTTAAAACGCGTGTAAAACATAAACCAAACGATGAAATTGGTTATTTCTTCATGTATAATGATCAACTCGATACTCCCTAGCCCCCAACAGCCTTTTTTTTCATAACACTTTAACCAGAGTGACGGGAGAGCGGCATTTCAGAAAACGTGCTTATCTCGGCGAGAAAAAGCGATTTCGGCAATAAAATTTAAAACGCGTGTAAAAGATAAACCAAACGATGAAATTGGTTATTTCTTCATGTATAATGATCAACTCGAGTCGAGCTCCAGGGAGAGAGGCTGATTTTTCGCTTTTTGAGGCCGACCGACGAACCGGCGCGGGGCGGACTCAAAAGCCCGCAGAGCCGTAGGCACTTAGAAAAGTTTCGCCTTTGGCTGTGAGCTCCAGGGGGAGAGGCTGGTTTTGCGTTATTTTAGGCCGGCTGGAGAACCGGCGCGGGTCGGACGCACAATCCCCGCAGAGCCGTGGGCACTTAGAAAATGTTTGCCAAGTTGGCTCTGAGCGCCTGGTACCTAATATGGAAGTATAGAGGCCGACTTTCGGGCAAGATCACGCCGCGTTAGGCTTCCAGGACCCCGGCTAAGCAATTTTACCGGGCCGCCCGGTTCTTTTTTTGAACCAGCCCGGTTCTTTTTACACTTCCAGCTGGAGCTCAGCAGCGGCTTTTTGCGCAAGATCACGCCGGGTTAGGCTTCCAGGACCTCGGCTAAGCAATTCTACCGGGCCGCCCGGTTCTTTTTTTGAACCAGCCCGGTTCTTTTTACACTTCCAGCTGGAGCTCACGAGCGGCTTTTTGGACAAGATCACGCCGTGTTAGGCTTCCAGAGCCCCGGCTAAGCAATTTTACCGGCCCGCCCGGTTCTTTTTTTTAACCAGCCCGGTTCTTTTTACACTTCCAGCTGGAGCTCAGCAGCGGGTTTTTGGACAAGATCACGCCGTGTTAGGCTTCCAGAGCCCCGGCTAAGCAATTTTACAGGGTCGCCCGGTTCTTTTTTTTAACCAGCCCGGTTTTTTTTACACTTCCAGCTGGAGCTCAGCAGCGGCTTTTTGCACAGTATCACGCCGGGTTAGGCTTCCAGAGCCCCGGCTAAGCAATTTTACCGGGCCGCCCGGTTCTTTTTTTTAACCAGCCCGGTTCTTTTCACACTTCCAGCTGGAGCTCAGCAGCGGCTTTTTGGACAAGATCACGCCGTGTTAGGCTTCCAGAGCCCCGGCTAAGCAATTTTACCGGGTCGCCCGGTTCTTTTTTTTAACCAGCCCGGTTCTTTTTACACTTCCAGCTGGAGCTCAGCAGCGGCTTTTTGGACAAGATCACGCCGTGTTAGGCTTCCAGAGCCCCGGCTAAGAAATTTTACCGGGTCGCCCGGTTCTTTTTTTAACCAGCCCGGTTCTTTTTACACTTCCAGCTGGAGCTGAGCATCGTGTAAAACATAAACCAAACGATGAAATTGGTTATTTCTTCATGTATAATGATCAACTCGATACTCCCTAGCCCCCAACAGCCTTTTTTTTCATAACACTTTAACCAGAGTGACGGGAGAGCGGCATTTCAGAAAACGTGCTTATCTCGGCGAGAAAAAGCGATTTCGGCAATAAAATTTAAAACGCGTGTAAAACATAAACCAAACGATGAAATTGGTTATTTCTTCATGTATAATGATCAACTCGATACTCCCTAGCCCCCAACAGCCTTTTTTTTCATAACACTTTAACCAGAGTGACGGGAGAGCGGCATTTCAGAAAACGTGCTTATCTCGGCAATAAAATTTAAAACGCGTGTAAAACATAAACTAAACGATGAAATTGGTTATTTCTTCATGTATAATGATCAACTCGATACTCCCTAGCCCCCAACAGCCTTTTTTTTCATAACACTTTAACCAGAGTGACGGGAGAGCGGCATTTCAGAAAACGTGCTTATCTCGGCGAGAAAAAGCGATTTCGGCAATAAAATTTAAAACGCGTGTAAAACATAAACCAAACGATGAAATTGGTTATTTCTTCATGTATAATGATCAACTCGATACTCCCTAGCCCCCAACAGCCTTTTTTTTCATAACACTTTAACCAGAGTGACGGGAGAGCGGCATTTCAGAAAACGTGCTTATCTCGGCGAGAAAAAGCGATTTCGGCAATAAAATTTAAAACGCGTGTAAAACATAAACCAAACGATGAAATTGGTTATTTCTTCATGTATAATGATCAACTCGATACTCCCTAGCCCCCAACAGCCTTTTTTTTCATAACACTTTAACCAGAGTGACGGGAGAGCGGCATTTCAGAAAACGTGCTTATCTCGGCGAGAAAAAGCGATTTCGGCAATAAAATTTAAAACGCGTGTAAAACATAAACCAAACGATGAAATTGGTTATTTCTTCATGTATAATGATCAACTCGATACTCCCTAGCCCCCAACAGCCTTTTTTTTCATAACACTTTAACCAGAGTGACGGGAGAGCGGCATTTCAGAAAACGTGCTTATCTCGGCGAGAAAAAGCGATTTCGGCAATAAAATTTAAAACGCGTGTAAAACATAAACCAAACGATGAAATTGGTTATTTCTTCATGTATAATGATCAACTCGATACTCCCTAGCCCCCAACAGCCTTTTTTTTCATAACACTTTAACCAGAGTGACGGGAGAGCGGCATTTCAGAAAACGTGCTTATCTCGGCGAGAAAAAGCGATTTCGGCAATAACATTTAAAACGCGTGTAAAACATAAACCAAACGATGAAATTGGTAATTTCTTCATGTATAATGATCAACTCGATACTCCCTAGCCCCCAACAGCCTTTTTTTTCATAACACTTTAACCAGAGTGACGGGAGAGCGGCATTTCAGAAAACGTGCTTATCTCGGCGAGAAAAAGCGATTTCGGCAATAAAATTTAAAACGCGTGTAAAACATAAACCAAACGATGAAATTGGTTATTTCTTCATGTATAAGATCAACTCGATACTCCCTAGCCCCCAACAGCCTTTTTTTTCATAACACTTTAACCAGAGTGACGGGAGAGCGGCATTTCAGAAAACGTGCTTATCTCGGCGAGAAAAAGCGATTTCGGCAATAAAATTTAAAACGCGTGTAAAACATAAACCAAACGATGAAATTGGTTATTTCTTCATGTATAATGATCAACTCGATACTCCCTAGCCCCCAACAGCCTTTTTTTTCATAACACTTTAACCAGAGTGACGGGAGAGCGGCATTTCAGAAAACGTGCTTATCTCGGCGAGAAAAAGCGATTTCGGCAATAACATTTAAAACGCGTGTAAAACATAAACCAAACGATGAAATTGGTTATTTCTTCATGTATAATGATCAACTCGATACTCCCTAGCCCCCAACAGCCTTTTTTTTCATAACACTTTAACCAGAGTGACGGGAGAGCGGCATTTCAGAAAACGTGCTTATCTCGGCGAGAAAAAGCGATTTCGGCAATAAAATTTAAAACGCGTGTAAAACATAAACCAAACGATGAAATTGGTTATTTCTTCATGTATAATGATCAACTCGATACTCCCTAGCCCCCAACAGCCTTTTTTTTCATAACACTTTAACCAGAGTGACGGGAGAGCGGCATTTCAGAAAACGTGCTTATCTCGGCGAGAAAAAGCGATTTCGGCAATAAAATTTAAAACGCGTGTAAAACATAAACCAAACGATGAAATTGGTTATTTCTTCATGTATAATGATCAACTCGATACTCCCTAGCCCCCAACAGCCTTTTTTTTCATAACACTTTAACCAGAGTGACGGGAGAGCGGCATTTCAGAAAACGTGCTTATCTCGGCGAGAAAAAGCGATTTCGGCAATAAAATTTAAAACGCGTGTAAAACATAAACCAAACGATGAAATTGGTTATTTCTTCATGTATAATGATCAACTCGATACTCCCTAGCCCCCAACAGCCTTTTTTTTCATAACACTTTAACCAGAGTGACGGGAGAGCGGCATTTCAGAAAACGTGCTTATCTCGGCGAGAAAAAGCGATTTCGGCAATAAAATTTAAAACGCGTGTAAAACATAAACCAAACGATGAAATTGGTTATTTCTTCATGTATAATGATCAACTCGATACTCCCTAGCCCCCAACAGCCTTTTTTTTCATAACACTTTAACCAGAGTGACGGGAGAGCGGCATTTCAGAAAACGTGCTTATCTCGGCGAGAAAAAGCGATTTCGGCAATAAAATTTAAAACGCGTGTAAAACATAAACCAAACGATGAAATTGGTTATTTCTTCATGTATAATGATCAACTCGATACTCCCTAGCCCCCAACAGCCTTTTTTTTCATAACACTTTAACCAGAGTGACGGGAGAGCGGCATTTCAGAAAACGTGCTTATCTCGGCGAGAAAAAGCGATTTCGGCAATAAAATTTAAAACGCGTGTAAAACATAAACCAAACGATGGAATTGGTTATTTCTTCATGTATAATGATCAACTCGATACTCCCTAGCCCCCAACAGCCTTTTTTTTCATAACACTTTAACCAGAGTGACGGGAGAGCGGCATTTCAGAAAACGTGCTTATCTCGGCGAGAAAAAGCGATTTTGGCAATAAAATTTAAAACGCGTGTAAAACATAAACCAAACGATGAAATTGGTTATTTCTTCATGTATAATGATCAACTCGATACTCCCTAGCCCCCAACAGCCTTTTTTTTCATAACACTTTAACCAGAGTGACGGGAGAGCGGCATTTCAGAAAACGTGCTTATCTCGGCGAGAAAAAGCGATTTCGGCAATAAAATTTAAAACGCGTGTAAAACATAAACCAAACGATGAAATTGGTTATTTCTTCATGTATAATGATCAACTCGATACTCCCTAGCCCCCAACAGCCTTTTTTTTCATAACACTTTAACCAGAGTGACGGGAGAGCGGCATTTCAGAAAACGTGCTTATCTCGGCGAGAAAAAGCGATTTCGGCAATAAAATTTAAAACGCGTGTAAAACATAAACCAAACGATGAAATTGGTTATTTCTTCATGTATAATGATCAACTCGATACTCCCTAGCCCCCAACAGCCTTTTTTTTCATAACACTTTAACCAGAGTGACGGGAGAGCGGCATTTCAGAAAACGTGCTTATCTCGGCGAGAAAAAGCGATTTCGGCAATAAAATTTAAAACGCGTGTAAAACATAAACCAAACGATGAAATTGGTTATTTCTTCATGTATAATGATCAACTCGATACTCCCTAGCCCCCAACAGCCTTTTTTTTCATAACACTTTAACCAGAGTGACGGGAGAGCGGCATTTCAGAAAACGTGCTTATCTCGGCGAGAAAAAGCGATTTCGGCAATAAAATTTAAAACGCGTGTAAAACATAAACCAAACGATGAAATTGGTTATTTCTTCATGTATAATGATCAACTCGATACTCCCTAGCCCCCAACAGCCTTTTTTTTCATAACACTTTAACCAGAGTGACGGGAGAGCGGCATTTCAGAAAACGTGCTTATCTCGGCGAGAAAAAGCGATTTCGGCAATAAAATTTAAAACGCGTGTAAAACATAAACCAAACGATGAAATTGGTTATTTCTTCATGTATAATGATCAACTCGATACTCCCTAGCCCCCAACAGCCTTTTTTTTCATAACACTTTAACCAGAGTGACGGGAGAGCGGCATTTCAGAAAACGTGCTTATCTCGGCGAGAAAAAGCGATTTCGGCAATAACATTTAAAACGCGTGTAAAACATAAACCAAACGATGAAATTGGTTATTTCTTCATGTATAATGATCAACTCGATACTCCCTAGCCCCCAACAGCCTTTTTTTTCATAACACTTTAACCAGAGTGACGGGAGAGCGGCATTTCAGAAAACGTGCTTATCTCGGCGAGAAAAAGCGATTTCGGCAATAAAATTTAAAACGCGTGTAAAACATAAACCAAACGATGAAATTGGTTATTTCTTCATGTATAATGATCAACTCGATACTCCCTAGCCCCCAACAGCCTTTTTTTTCATAACACTTTAACCAGAGTGACGGGAGAGCGGCATTTCAGAAAACGTGCTTATCTCGGCGAGAAAAAGCGATTTCGGCAATAAAATTTAAAACGCGTGTAAAACATAAACCAAACGATGAAATTGGTTATTTCTTCATGTATAATGATCAACTCGATACTCCCTAGCCCCCAACAGCCTTTTTTTTCATAACACTTTAACCAGAGTGACGGGAGAGCGGCATTTCAGAAAACGTGCTTATCTCGGCGAGAAAAAGCGATTTCGGCAATAAAATTTAAAACGCGTGTAAAACATAAACCAAACGATGAAATTGGTTATTTCTTCATGTATAATGATCAACTCGATACTCCCTAGCCCCCAACAGCCTTTTTTTTCATAACACTTTAACCAGAGTGACGGGAGAGCGGCATTTCAGAAAACGTGCTTATCTCGGCGAGAAAAAGCGATTTCGGCAATAAAATTTAAAACGCGTGTAAAACATAAACCAAACGATGAAATTGGTTATTTCTTCATGTATAATGATCAACTCGATACTCCCTAGCCCCCAACAGCCTTTTTTTCATAACACTTTAACCAGAGTGACGGTAGAGCGGCATTTCAGAAAACGTGCTTATCTCGGCGAGAAAAAGCGATTTCGGCAATAAAATTTAAAACGCGTGTAAAACATAAACCAAACGATGAAATTGGTTATTTCTTCATGTATAATGATCAACTCGATACTCCCTAGCCCCCAACAGCCTTTTTTTTCATAACACTTTAACCAGAGTGACGGGAGAGCGGCATTTCAGAAAACGTGCTTATCTCGGCGAGAAAAAGCGATTTCGGCAATAAAATTTAAAACGCGTGTAAAACATAAACCAAACGATGAAATTGGTTATTTCTTCATGTATAATGATCAACTCGATACTCCCTAGCCCCCAACAGCCTTTTTTTTCATAACACTTTAACCAGAGTGACGGGAGAGCGGCATTTCAGAAAACGTGCTTATCTCGGCGAGAAAAAGCGATTTCGGCAATAAAATTTAAAACGCGTGTAAAACATAAACCAAACGATGAAATTGGTTATTTCTTCATGTATAATGATCAACTCGATACTCCCTAGCCCCCAACAGCCTTTTTTTTCATAACACTTTAACCAGAGTGACGGGAGAGCGGCATTTCAGAAAACGTGCTTATCTCGGCGAGAAAAAGCGATTTCGGCAATAAAATTTAAAACGCGTGTAAAACATAAACCAAACGATGAAATTGGTTATTTCTTCATGTATAATGATCAACTCGATACTCCCTAGCCCCCAACAGCCTTTTTTTTCATAACACTTTAACCAGAGTGACGGGAGAGCGGCATTTCAGAAAACGTGCTTATCTCGGCGAGAAAAAGCGATTTCGGCAATAAAATTTAAAACGCGTGTAAAACATAAACCAAACGATGAAATTGGTTATTTCTTCATGTATAATGATCAACTCGATACTCCCTAGCCCCCAACAGCCTTTTTTTTCAGAACACTTTAACCAGAGTGACGGGAGAGCGGCATTTCAGAAAACGTGCTTATCTCGGCGAGAAAAAGCGATTTCGGCAATAAAATTTAAAACGCGTGTAAAACATAAACCAAACGATGAAATTGGTTTTTTCTTCATGTATAATGATCAACTCGATACTCCCTAGCCCCCAACAGCCTTTTTTTTCATAACACTTTAACCAGAGTGACGGGAGAGCGGCATTTCAGAAAACGTGCTTATCTCGGCGAGAAAAAGCGATTTCGGCAATAAAATTTAAAACGCGTGTAAAACATAAACCAAACGATGAAATTGGTTATTTCTTCATGTATAATGATCAACTCGATACTCCCTAGCCCCCAACAGCCTTTTTTTTCATAACACTTTAACCAGAGTGACGGGAGAGCGGCATTTCAGAAAACGTGCTTATCTCGGCGAGAAAAAGCGATTTCGGCAATAAAATTTAAAACGCGTGTAAAACATAAACCAAACGATGAAATTGGTTATTTCTTCATGTATAATGATCAACTCGATACTCCCTAGCCCCCAACAGCCTTTTTTTTCATAACACTTTAACCAGAGTGACGGGAGAGCGGCATTTCAGAAAACGTGCTTATCTCGGCGAGAAAAAGCGATTTCGGCAATAAAATTTAAAACGCGTGTAAAACATAAACCAAACGATGAAATTGGTTATTTCTTCATGTATAATGATCAACTCGATACTCCCTAGCCCCCAACAGCCTTTTTTTTCATAACACTTTAACCAGAGTGACGGGAGAGCGGCATTTCAGAAAACGTGCTTATCTCGGCGAGAAAAAGCGATTTCGGCAATAAAATTTAAAACGCGTGTAAAACATAAACCAAACGATGAAATTGGTTATTTCTTCATGTATAATGATCAACTCGATACTCCCTAGCCCCCAACAGCCTTTTTTTTCATAACACTTTAACCAGAGTGACGGGAGAGCGGCATTTCAGAAAACGTGCTTATCTCGGCGAGAAAAAGCGATTTCGGCAATAAAATTTAAAACGCGTGTAAAACATAAACCAAACGATGAAATTGGTTATTTCTTCATGTATAATGATCAACTCGATACTCCCTAGCCCCCAACAGCCTTTTTTTTCATAACACTTTAACCAGAGTGACGGGAGAGCGGCATTTCAGAAAACGTGCTTATCTCGGCGAGAAAAAGCGATTTCGGCAATAAAATTTAAAACGCGTGTAAAACATAAACCAAACGATGAAATTGGTTATTTCTTCATGTATAATGATCAACTCGATACTCCCTAGCCCCCAACAGCCTTTTTTTTCATAACACTTTAACCAGAGTGACGGGAGAGCGGCATTTCAGAAAACGTGCTTATCTCGGCGAGAAAAAGCGATTTCGGCAATAAAATTTAAAACGCGTGTAAAACATAAACCAAACGATGAAATTGGTTATTTCTTCATGTATAATGATCAACTCGATACTCCCTAGCCCCCAACAGCCTTTTTTTTCATAACACTTTAACCAGAGTGACGGGAGAGCGGCATTTCAGAAAACGTGCTTATCTCGGCGAGAAAAAGCGATTTCGGCAATAAAATTTAAAACGCGTGTAAAACATAAACCAAACGATGAAATTGGTTATTTCTTCATGTATAATGATCAACTCGATACTCCCTAGCCCCCAACAGCCTTTTTTTTCATAACACTTTAACCAGAGTGACGGGAGAGCGGCATTTCAGAAAACGTGCTTATCTCGGCGAGAAAAAGCGATTTCGGCAATAAAATTTAAAACGCGTGTAAAACATAAACCAAACGATGAAATTGGTTATTTCTTCATGTATAATGATCACCTCGATACTCCCTAGCCCCCAACAGCCTTTTTTTTCATAACACTTTAACCAGAGTGACGGGAGAGCGGCATTTCAGAAAACGTGCTTATCTCGGCGAGAAAAAGCGATTTCGGCAATAAAATTTAAAACGCGTGTAAAACATAAACCAAACGATGAAATTGGTTATTTCTTCATGTATAATGATCAACTCGATACTCCCTAGCCCCCAACAGCCTTTTTTTTCATAACACTTTAACCAGAGTGACGGGAGAGCGGCATTTCAGAAAACGTGCTTATCTCGGCGAGAAAAAGCGATTTCGGCAATAAAATTTAAAACGCGTGTAAAACATAAACCAAACGATGAAATTGGTTATTTCTTCATGTATAATGATCAACTCGATACTCCCTAGCCCCCAACAGCCTTTTTTTTCATAACACTTTAACCAGAGTGACGGGAGAGCGGCATTTCAGAAAACGTGCTTATCTCGGCGAGAAAAAGCGATTTCGGCAATAAAATTTAAAACGCGTGTAAAACATAAACCAAACGATGAAATTGGTTATTTCTTCATGTATAATGATCAACTCGAGTCGAGCTCCAGGGAGAGAGGCTGATTTTTCGCTTTTTGAGGCCGACCGACGAACCGGCGCGGGGCGGACTCAAAAGCCCGCAGAGCCGTAGGCACTTAGAAAAGTTTCGCCTTTGGCTGTGAGCTCCAGGGGGAGAGGCTGGTTTTGCGTTATTTTAGGCCGGCTGGAGAACCGGCGCGGGTCGGACGCACAATCCCCGCAGAGCCGTGGGCACTTAGAAAATGTTTGCCAAGTTGGCTCTGAGCGCCTGGTACCTAATATGGAAGTATAGAGGCCGACTTTCGGGCAAGATCACGCCGCGTTAGGCTTCCAGGACCCCGGCTAAGCAATTTTACCGGGCCGCCCGGTTCTTTTTTTGAACCAGCCCGGTTCTTTTTACACTTCCAGCTGGAGCTCAGCAGCGGCTTTTTGCGCAAGATCACGCCGGGTTAGGCTTCCAGGACCTCGGCTAAGCAATTCTACCGGGCCGCCCGGTTCTTTTTTTGAACCAGCCCGGTTCTTTTTACACTTCCAGCTGGAGCTCACGAGCGGCTTTTTGGACAAGATCACGCCGTGTTAGGCTTCCAGAGCCCCGGCTAAGCAATTTTACCGGCCCGCCCGGTTCTTTTTTTTAACCAGCCCGGTTCTTTTCACACTTCCAGCTGGAGCTCAGCAGCGGCTTTTTGGACAAGATCACGCCGTGTTAGGCTTCCAGAGCCCCGGCTAAGCAATTTTACCGGGTCGCCCGGTTCTTTTTTTTAACCAGCCCGGTTCTTTTTACACTTCCAGCTGGAGCTCAGCAGCGGCTTTTTGGACAAGATCACGCCGTGTTAGGCTTCCAGAGCCCCGGCTAAGAAATTTTACCGGGTCGCCCGGTTCTTTTTTTAACCAGCCCGGTTCTTTTTACACTTCCAGCTGGAGCTGAGCATCGTGTAAAACATAAACCAAACGATGAAATTGGTTATTTCTTCATGTATAATGATCAACTCGATACTCCCTAGCCCCCAACAGCCTTTTTTTTCATAACACTTTAACCAGAGTGACGGGAGAGCGGCATTTCAGAAAACGTGCTTATCTCGGCGAGAAAAAGCGATTTCGGCAATAAAATTTAAAACGCGTGTAAAACATAAACCAAACGATGAAATTGGTTATTTCTTCATGTATAATGATCAACTCGATACTCCCTAGCCCCCAACAGCCTTTTTTTTCATAACACTTTAACCAGAGTGACGGGAGAGCGGCATTTCAGAAAACGTGCTTATCTCGGCAATAAAATTTAAAACGCGTGTAAAACATAAACTAAACGATGAAATTGGTTATTTCTTCATGTATAATGATCAACTCGATACTCCCTAGCCCCCAACAGCCTTTTTTTTCATAACACTTTAACCAGAGTGACGGGAGAGCGGCATTTCAGAAAACGTGCTTATCTCGGCGAGAAAAAGCGATTTCGGCAATAAAATTTAAAACGCGTGTAAAACATAAACCAAACGATGAAATTGGTTATTTCTTCATGTATAATGATCAACTCGATACTCCCTAGCCCCCAACAGCCTTTTTTTTCATAACACTTTAACCAGAGTGACGGGAGAGCGGCATTTCAGAAAACGTGCTTATCTCGGCGAGAAAAAGCGATTTCGGCAATAAAATTTAAAACGCGTGTAAAACCTAAACCAAACGATGAAATTGGTTATTTCTTCATGTATAATGATCAACTCGATACTCCCTAGCCCCCAACAGCCTTTTTTTTCATAACACTTTAACCAGAGTGACGGGAGAGCGGCATTTCAGAAAACGTGCTTATCTCGGCGAGAAAAAGCGATTTCGGCAATCATTTAAAACGCGTGTAAAACATAAACCAAACGATGAAATTGGTTATTTCTTCATGTATAATGATCAACTCGATACTCCCTAGCCCCCAACAGCCTTTTTTTTCATAACACTTTAACCAGAGTGACGGGAGAGCGGCATTTCAGAAAACGTGCTTATCTCGGCGAGAAAAAGCGATTTCGGCAATAAAATTTAAAACGCGTGTAAAACCTAAACCAAAAACGATGAAATTGGTTATTTCTTCATGTATAATGATCAACTCGATACTCCCTAGCCCCCAACAGCCTTTTTTTTCATAACACTTTAACCAGAGTGACGGGAGAGCGGCATTTCAGAAAACGTGCTTATCTCGGCGAGAAAAAGCGATTTCGGCAATAAAATTTAAAACGCGTGTAAAACATAAACCAAACGATGAAATTGGTTATTTCTTCATGTATAATGATCAACTCGATACTCCCTAGCCCCCAACAGCCTTTTTTTTCATAACACTTTAACCAGAGTGACGGGAGAGCGGCATTTCAGAAAACGTGCTTATCTCGGCGAGAAAAAGCGATTTCGGCAATAAAATTTAAAACGCGTGTAAAACATAAACCAAACGATGAAATTGGTTATTTCTTCATGTATAATGATCAACTCGATACTCCCTAGCCCCCAACAGCCTTTTTTTTCATAACACTTTAACCAGAGTGACGGGAGAGCGGCATTTCAGAAAACGTGCTTATCTCGGCGAGAAAAAGCGATTTCGGCAATAAAATTTAAAACGCGTGTAAAACATAAACCAAACGATGAAATTGGTTATTTCTTCATGTATAATGATCAACTCGATACTCCCTAGCCCCCAACAGCCTTTTTTTTCATAACACTTTAACCAGAGTGACGGGAGAGCGGCATTTCAGAAAACGTGCTTATCTCGGCGAGAAAAAGCGATTTCGGCAATAAAATTTAAAACGCGTGTAAAACATAAACCAAACGATGAAATTGGTTATTTCTTCATGTATAATGATCAACTCGATACTCCCTAGCCCCCAACAGCCTTTTTTTTCATAACACTTTAACCAGAGTGACGGGAGAGCGGCATTTCAGAAAACGTGCTTATCTCGGCGAGAAAAAGCGATTTCGGCAATAAAATTTAAAACGCGTGTAAAACATAAACCAAACGATGAAATTGGTTATTTCTTCATGTATAATGATCAACTCGATACTCCCTAGCCCCCAACAGCCTTTTTTTTCATAACACTTTAACCAGAGTGACGGGAGAGCGGCATTTCAGAAAACGTGCTTATCTCGGCGAGAAAAAGCGATTTCGGCAATAAAATTTAAAACGCGTGTAAAACATAAACCAAACGATGAAATTGGTTATTTCTTCATGTATAATGATCAACTCGATACTCCCTAGCCCCCAACAGCCTTTTTTTTCATAACACTTTAACCAGAGTGACGGGAGAGCGGCATTTCAGAAAACGTGCTTATCTCGGCGAGAAAAAGCGATTTCGGCAATAAAATTTAAAACGCGTGTAAAACATAAACCAAACGATGAAATTGGTTATTTCTTCATGTATAATGATCAACTCGATACTCCCTAGCCCCCAACAGCCTTTTTTTTCATAACACTTTAACCAGAGTGACGGGAGAGCGGCATTTCAGAAAACGTGCTTATCTCGGCGAGAAAAAGCGATTTCGGCAATAAAATTTAAAACGCGTGTAAAACATAAACCAAACGATGAAATTGGTTATTTCTTCATGTATAATGATCAACTCGATACTCCCTAGCCCCCAACAGCCTTTTTTTTCATAACACTTTAACCAGAGTGACGGGAGAGCGGCATTTCAGAAAACGTGCTTATCTCGGCGAGAAAAAGCGATTTCGGCAATAAAATTTAAAACGCGTGTAAAACATAAACCAAACGATGAAATTGGTTATTTCTTCATGTATAATGATCAACTCGATACTCCCTAGCCCCCAACAGCCTTTTTTTTCATAACACTTTAACCAGAGTGACGGGAGAGCGGCATTTCAGAAAACGTGCTTATCTCGGCGAGAAAAAGCGATTTCGGCAATAAAATTTAAAACGCGTGTAAAACATAAACCAAACGATGAAATTGGTTATTTCTTCATGTATAATGATCAACTCGATACTCCCTAGCCCCCAACAGCCTTTTTTTTCATAACACTTTAACCAGAGTGACGGGAGAGCGGCATTTCAGAAAACGTGCTTATCTCGGCGAGAAAAAGCGATTTCGGCAATAAAATTTAAAACGCGTGTAAAACATAAACCAAACGATGAAATTGGTTATTTCTTCATGTATAATGATCAACTCGATACTCCCTAGCCCCCAACAGCCTTTTTTTTCATAACACTTTAACCAGAGTGACGGGAGAGCGGCATTTCAGAAAACGTGCTTATTTCGGCAATAAAATTTAAAACGCGTGTAAAACATAAACCAAACGATGAAATGGTTATTTCTTCATGTATAAGCTCAACTCGATACTCCCTAGCCCCCAACAGCCATTTTTTTTTCATAACACTTTAACCAGAGTGACGGGAGAGAGCGGCATTTCAGAAAACGTGCTTATCTCGGCCCCGAGAAAAAGCGATTTCGGCAATAAAATTTAAAACGCGTGTAAAAACATAAACCAAACGATGAAATTGGTTATTTCATCATGTATAATGATCAACTCGATTACTCCCTAGCCCCCAACAGCCTTTTTTTTTCATAACCACCTTTAACCAGAGTGACGGGCTGATGAGCGGCATTTCAGAAAATGTGCTTATCTCGGCCCGAGAAAAAGCGATTTCGGCAATAAAATTTAAAACGCGTGTAAAACATAACCAAACGATGAAATTGGTTATTTCTTCATGTATAATGATCAACTCGATACTCCCTAGCCCCCAACAGCCTTTTTTTTCATAACACTTTAACCAGAGTGACGGGAGAGCGGCATTTCAGAAAACGTGCTTATCTCGGCGAGAAAAAGCGATTTCGGCAATAAAATTTAAACTGCGTGTAAAACATAAACCAAACGATGAAATTGGTTATTTCTTCATGTATAATGATCAACTCGATACTCCCTAGCCCCCAACAGCCTTTTTTTTCATAACACTTTAACCAGAGTGACGGGAGAGCGGCATTTTCAGAAAACGTGCTTATCTCGGCTGAGAAAAAGCGATTTCGGCAAATAAAATTTAAAACGCGTGTAAAACATAAACCAAACGATGAAATTGGTTATTTCTTCAAGTATAATGATCAACTCGATACTCCCTAGCCCCCAACAGCCTTTTTTTTTCATAACACTTTAACCAGAGTGACGGGAGAGCGGCATTCAGAAAACGTGCTTATCTCGGCGAGAAAAAGCGATTTCGGCAATAAAATTTAAAACGCGGTGTAAAACATAAACCAAACGATGAAATTGGTATTTCTTCATGTATAATGATCAACTCGATACTCCCTAGCCCCCAACAGCCTTTTTTTTTCATAACACTTTAACCAGAGTGACGGGAGAGCGGCATTTCAGAAAACGTGCTTATCTCGGCGAGAAAAAGCGATTTCGGCAATAAAATTTAAAACGCGTGTAAAACATAAACCAAACGATGAAATTGGTTATTTCTTCATGTAAATGATCAACTCGATACTCCCTAGCCCCCAACAGCCTTTTTTTTCATAACACTTTAACCAGAGTGACGGGAGAGCGGCATTTCAGAAAACGTGCTCTATCTTCGGCGAGAAAAAGCGATTTCGGCAATAAAATTTAAAACGCGTGTAAAACATAAACCAAACGATGAAATTGGTTATTTCTTCATGTATAATGATCAACTCGATACTCCCTAGCCCCCAACAGCCTTTTTTTTCATAACACTTTAACCAGAGTGACGGAGAGCGGCATTTCAGAAAACGTGCTTATCTCGGCGAGAAAAAGCGATTTCGGCAATAAAATTTAAAACGCGTGTAAAACATAAACCAAACGATGAAATTGGTTATTTCTTCATGTATAATGATCAACTCGATACTCCCTAGCCCCCAACAGCCTTTTTTTTCATAACACTTTAACCAGAGTGACGGGAGAGCGGCATTTCAGAAAACGTGCTTATCTCGGCGAGAAAAAGCGATTTCGGCAATAAAATTTAAAACGCGTGTAAAACATAAACCAAACGATGAAATTGGTTATTTCTTCATGTATAATGATCAACTCGATACTCCCTAGCCCCCAACAGCCTTTTTTTTCATAACACTTTAACCAGAGTGACGGGAGAGCGGCATTTCAGAAAACGTGCTTATCTCGGCGAGAAAAAGCGATTTCGGCAATAAAATTTAAAACGCGTGTAAAACATAAACCAAACGATGAAATTGGTTATTTCTTCATGTATAATGATCAACTCGATACTCCCTAGCCCCCAACAGCCTTTTTTTTCATAACACTTTAACCAGAGTGACGGGAGAGCGGCATTTCAGAAAACGTGCTTATCTCGGCGAGAAAAAGCGATTTCGGCAATAAAATTTAAAACGCGTGTAAAACATAAACCAAACGATGAAATTGGTTATTTCTTCATGTATAATGATCAACTCGATACTCCCTAGCCCCCAACAGCCTTTTTTTTCATAACACTTTAACCAGAGTGACGGGAGAGCGGCATTTCAGAAAACGTGCTTATCTCGGCGAGAAAAAGCGATTTCGGCAATAAAATTTAAAACGCGTGTAAAACATAAACCAAACGATGAAATTGGTTATTTCTTCATGTATAATGATCAACTCGATACTCCCTAGCCCCCAACAGCCTTTTTTTTCATAACACTTTAACCAGAGTGACGGGAGAGCGGCATTTCAGAAAACGTGCTTATCTCGGCGAGAAAAAGCGATTTCGGCAATAAAATTTAAAACGCGTGTAAAACATAAACCAAACGATGAAATTGGTTATTTCTTCATGTATAATGTTCAACTCGATACTCCCTAGCCCCCAACAGCCTTTTTTTCATAACACTTTAACCAGAGTGACGGGAGAGCGGCATTTCAGAAAACGTGCTTATCTCGGCGAGAAAAAGCGATTTCGGCAATAAAATTTAAAACGCGTGTAAAACATAAACCAAACGATGAAATTGGTAATTTCTTCATGTATAATGATCAACTCGATACTCCCTAGCCCCCAACAGCCTTTTTTTTCATAACACTTTAACCAGAGTGACGGGAGAGCGGCATTTCAGAAAACGTGCTTATCTCGGCGAGAAAAAGCGATTTCGGCAATAAAATTTAAAACGCGTGTAAAACATAAACCTAAACGATGAAATTGGTTATTTCTTCATGTATAATGATCAACTCGATACTCCCTAGCCCCCAACAGCCTTTTTTTTCATAACACTTTACCAGAGTGACGGGAGAGCGGCATTTCAGAAAACGTGCTTATCTCGGCGAGAAAAAGCGATTTCGGCAATAAAATTTAAAACGCGTGTAAAACATAAACCAAACGAAGAAATTGGTTATTTCTTCATGTATAATGTTCAACTCGATACTCCCTAGCCCCAATAGCCCTTTTTTTTCATAACACTTTAACCAGAGTGACGGGAGAGCGGCATTTCAGAAAACGTGCTTATCCCGGCGAGAAAAAGCGATTTCGACAATAACATTTAAAACGCGTGTAAAACATAAACCAAACGATGAAATTGGTTATTTCTTCATGTATAATGATCAACTCGATACTCCCTAGCCCCCAACAGCCTTTTTTTTTCATAACAATTTAACCAGAGTGACGGTGAGAGCGGCATTTCAGAAAACGTGCTTATCTCGGCGAGAAAAAGCGATTTCGGCAATAAAATTTAAAACGCGTGTAAAACATAAACCAAACGATGAAATTGGTTATTTCTTCATGTATAATGATCAACTCGATACTCCCTAGCCCCCAACAGCCTTTTTTTTCATAACACTTAACCAGAGTGACGGGAGAGCGGCATTTCAGAAAACGTGCTTATCTCGGCGAGAAAAAGCGATTTCGGCAATAAAATTTAAAACGCGTGTAAAACATAAACCAAACGATGAAATTGGTTATTTCTTCATGTATAATGATCAACTCGATACTCCCTAGCCCCCAACAGCCTTTTTTTTCATAACACTTTAACCAGAGTGACGGGAGAGCGGCATTTCAGAAAACGTGCTTATCTCGGCGAGAAAAAGCGATTTCGGCAATAAAATTTAAAACGGCGTGTAAAACATAAACCAAACGATGAAATTGGTTATTTCTTCATGTATAATGATCAACTCGATACTCCCTAGCCCCCAACAGCCTTTTTTTTCATAACACTTTAACCAGAGTGACGGGAGAGCGGCATTTCAGAAAACGTGCTTATCTCGGCGAGAAAAAGCGATTTCGGCAATAAAATTTAAAACGCGTGTAAAACATAAACCAAACGATGAAATTGGTTATTTCTTCATGTATAATGATCAACTCGATACTCCCTAGCCCCCAACAGCCTTTTTTTTCATAACACTTTAACCAGAGTGACGGGAGAGCGGCATTTCAGAAAACGTGCTTATCTCGGCGAGAAAAAGCGATTTCGGCAATAAAATTTAAAACGCGTGTAAAACATAAACCAAACGATGAAAATTGGTTATTTCTTCATGTATAATGATCAACTCGATACTCCCTAGCCCCCAACAGCCTTTTTTTTCATAACACTTTAACCAGAGTGACGGGAGAGCGGCATTTCAGAAAACGTGCTTAATCTCGGCGAGAAAAAGCGATTTCGGCAATAAAATTTAAAACGCGTGTAAAACATAAACCAAACGATGAAATTGGTTATTTCTTCATGTATAATGATCAACTCGATACTCCCTAGCCCCCAACAGCCTTTTTTTTCATAACACTTTAACCAGAGTGACGGGGAGAGCGGCATTTCAGAAAACGTGCTTATCTCGGCGAGAAAAAGCGATTTCGGCAATAAAATTTAAAACGCGTGTAAAACATAAACCAAACGATGAAATTGGTTATTTCTTCATGTATAATGATCAACTCGATACTCCCTAGCCCCCAACAGCCTTTTTTTTTCATAACACTTAACCAGAGTGACGGGAGAGCGGCATTTCAGAAAACGTGCTTATCTCGGCGAGAAAAAGCGATTTCGGCAATAAAATTTAAAACGCGTGTAAAACATAAACCAAACGATGAAATTGGTTATTTCTTCATGTATAATGATCAACTCGATACTCCCTAGCCCCCAACAGCCTTTTTTTCATAACACTTTAACCAGAGTGACGGGAGAGCGGCATTTCAGAAAACGTGCTTATCTCGGCGAGAAAAAGCGATTTCGGCAATAAAATTTAAAACGCGTGTAAAACATAAACCAAACGATGAAATTGGTTATTTCTTCATGTATAATGATCAACTCGATACTCCCTAGCCCCCAACAGCCTTTTTTTTCATAACACTTTAACCAGAGTGACGGGAGAGCGGCATTTCAGAAAACGTGCTTATCTCGGCGAGAAAAAGCGATTTCGGCAATAAAATTTAAAACGCGTGTAAAACATAAACCAAACGATGAAATTGGTTATTTCTTCATGTATAATGATCAACTCGATACTCCCTAGCCCCCAACAGCCTTTTTTTTCATAACACTTTAACCAGAGTGACGGGAGAGCGGCATTTCAGAAAACGTGCTTATCTCGGCGAGAAAAAGCGATTTCGGCAATAAAATTTAAAACGCGTGTAAAACATAAACCAAACGATGAAATTGGTTATTTCTTCATGTATAATGATCAACTCGATACTCCCTAGCCCCCAACAGCCTTTTTTTTCATAACACTTTAACCAGAGTGACGGGAGAGCGGCATTTCAGAAAACGTGCTTATCTCGGCGAGAAAAAGCGATTTCGGCAATAAAATTTAAAACGCGTGTAAAACATAAACCAAACGATGAAATTGGTTATTTCTTCATGTATAATGATCAACTCGATACTCCCTAGCCCCCAACAGCCTTTTTTTTCATAACACTTTAACCAGAGTGACGGGAGAGCGGCATTTCAGAAAACGTGCTTATCTCGGCGAGAAAAAGCGATTTCGGCAATAAAATTTAAAACGCGTGTAAAACATAAACCAAACGATGAAATTGGTTATTTCTTCATGTATAATGATCAACTCGATACTCCCTAGCCCCCAACAGCCTTTTTTTTCATAACACTTTAACCAGAGTGACGGGAGAGCGGCATTTCAGAAAACGTGCTTATCTCGGCGAGAAAAAGCGATTTCGGCAATAAAATTTAAAACGCGTGTAAAACATAAACCAAACGATGAAATTGGTTATTTCTTCATGTATAATGATCAACTCGATACTCCCTAGCCCCCAACAGCCTTTTTTTTCATAACACTTTAACCAGAGTGACGGGAGAGCGGCATTTCAGAAAACGTGCTTATCTCGGCGAGAAAAGCGATTCGGCAATAAAATTTAAAACGCGTGTAAAACATAAACCAAACGATGAAATTGGTTATTTCTTCATGTATAATGATCAACTCGATACTCCCTAGCCCCCAACAGCCTTTTTTTTCATAACACTTTAACCAGAGTGACGGGAGAGCGGCATTTCAGAAAACGTGCTTATCTCGGCGAGAAAAAGCGATTTCGGCAATAAAATTTAAAACGCGTGTAAAACATAAACCAAACGATGAAATTGGTTATTTCTTCATGTATAATGATCAACTCGATACTCCCTAGCCCCCAACAGCCTTTTTTTTTCATAACACTTTAACCAGAGTGACGGGAGAGCGGCATTTCAGAAAACGTGCTTATCTCGGCGAGAAAAAGCGATTTCGGCAATAAAATTTAAAACGCGTGTAAAACATAAACCAAACGATGAAATTGGTTATTTCTTCATGTATAATGATCAACTCGATACTCCCTAGCCCCCAACAGCCTTTTTTTTCATAACACTTTAACCAGAGTGACGGAGAGCGGCATTTCAGAAAACGTGCTTATCTCGGCGAGAAAAAGCGATTTCGGCAATAAAATTTAAAACGCGTGTAAAACATAAACCAAACGATGAAATTGGTTATTTCTTCATGTATAATGATCAACTCGATACTCCCTAGCCCCCAACAGCCTTTTTTTTTCATAACACTTTAACCAGAGTGACGGGAGAGCGGCATTTCAGAAAACGTGCTTATCTCGGCGAGAAAAAGCGATTTCGGCAATAAAATTTAAAACGCGTGTAAAACATAAACCAAACGATGAAATTGGTTATTTCTTCATGTATAATGATCAACTCGATACTCCCTAGCCCCCAACAGCCTTTTTTTTCATAACACTTTAACCAGAGTGACGGGAGAGCGGCATTTCAGAAAACGTGCTTATCTCGGCGAGAAAAAGCGATTTCGGCAATAAAATTTAAAACGCGTGTAAAACATAAACCAAACGATGAAATTGGTTATTTCTTCATGTATAATGATCAACTCGATACTCCCTAGCCCCCAACAGCCTTTTTTTTCATAACACTTTAACCAGAGTGACGGGAGAGCGGCATTTCAGAAAACGTGCTTATCTCGGCGAGAAAAAGCGATTTCGGCAATAAAATTTAAAACGCGTGTAAAACATAAACCAAACGATGAAATTGGTTATTTCTTCATGTATAATGATCAACTCGATACTCCCTAGCCCCCAACAGCCTTTTTTTTCATAACACTTTAACCAGAGTGACGGGAGAGCGGCATTTCAGAAAACGTGCTTATCTCGGCGAGAAAAAGCGATTTCGGCAATAAAATTTAAAACGCGTGTAAAACATAAACCAAACGATGAAATTGGTTATTTCTTCATGTATAATGATCAACTCGATACTCCCTAGCCCCCAACAGCCTTTTTTTTCATAACACTTTAACCAGAGTGACGGGAGAGCGGCATTTCAGAAAACGTGCTTATCTCGGCGAGAAAAAGCGATTTCGGCAATAAAATTTAAAACGCGTGTAAAACATAAACCAAACGATGAAATTGGTTATTTCTTCATGTATAATGATCAACTCGATACTCCCTAGCCCCCAACAGCCTTTTTTTTCATAACACTTTAACCAGAGTGACGGAGAGCGGCATTTCAGAAAACGTGCTTATCTCGGCGAGAAAAAGCGATTTCGGCAATAACATTTAAAACGCGTGTAAAACATAAACCAAACGATGAAATTGGTTTATTTCTTCATGTATAATGATCAACTCGATACTCCCTAGCCCCCAACAGCCTTTTTTTTCATAACACTTTAACCAGAGTGACGGGAGAGCGGCATTTCAGAAAACGTGCTTATCTCGGCGAGAAAAAGCGATTTCGGCAATAAAATTTAAAACGCGTGTAAAACATAAACCAAACGATGAAATTGGTTATTTCTTCATGTATAATGATCAACTCGATACTCCTAGCCCCCAACAGCCTTTTTTTCATAACACTTTAACCAGAGTGACGGGAGAGCGGCATTTCAGAAAACGTGCTTATCTCGGCGAGAAAAAGCGATTTCGGCAATAAAATTTAAAACGCGTGTAAAACATAAACCAAACGATGAAATTGGTTATTTCTTCATGTATAATGATCAACTCGATACTCCCTAGCCCCCAACAGCCTTTTTTTTCATAACACTTTAACCAGAGTGACGGGAGAGCGGCATTTCAGAAAACGTGCTTATCTCGGCGAGAAAAAGCGATTCGGCAATAAAATTTAAAACGCGTGTAAAACATAAACCAAACGATGAAATGGTTATTTCTTCATGTATAATGATCAACTCGATACTCCCTAGCCCCCAACAGCCTTTTTTTTCATAACACTTTAACCAGAGTGACGGGAGAGCGGCATTTCAGAAAACGTGCTTATCTCGGCGAGAAAAAGCGATTTCGGCAATAAAATTTAAAACGCGTGTAAAACATAAACCAAACGATGAAATTGGTTATTTCTTCATGTATAATGATCAACTCGATACTCCCTAGCCCCCAACAGCCTTTTTTTTCATAACACTTTAACCAGAGTGACGGGAGAGCGGCATTTCAGAAAACGTGCTTATCTCGGCGAGAAAAGCGATTTCGGCAATAAAATTTAAAACGCGTGTAAAACATAAACCAAACGATGAAATTGGTTATTTCTTCATGTATAATGATCAACTCGATACTCCCTAGCCCCCAACAGCCTTTTTTTTCATAACACTTTAACCAGAGTGACGGGAGAGCGCATTTCAGAAAACGTGCTTATCTCGGCGAGAAAAAGCGATTTCGGCAATAAAATTTAAAACGCGTGTAAAACATAAACCAAACGATGAAATTGGTTATTTCTTCATGTATAATGATCAACTCGATACTCCCTAGCCCCCAACAGCCTTTTTTTTTCATAACACTTTAACCAGAGTGACGGGAGAGCGGCATTTCAGAAAACGTGCTTATCTCGGCGAGAAAAAGCGATTTCGGCAATAAAATTTAAAACGCGTGTAAAACATAAACCAAACGATGAAATTGGTTATTTCTTCATGTATAATGATCAACTCGATACTCCCTAGCCCCCAACAGCCTTTTTTTTCATAACACTTTAACCAGAGTGACGGGAGAGCGCCATTTCAGAAAACGTGCTTATCTCGGCGAGGAAAAAGCGATTTCGGCAATAAAATTTAAAACGCGTGTAAAACATAAACCAAACGATGAAATTGGTTATTTCTTCATGTATAATGATCAACTCGATACTCCCTAGCCCCCAACAGCCTTTTTTTTCATAACACTTTAACCAGAGTGACGGGAGAGCGGCATTTCAGAAAACGTGCTTATCTCGGCGAGAAAAAGCGATTTCGGCAATAAAATTTAAAACGCGTGTAAAACATAAACCAAACGATGAAATTGTTATTTCTTCATGTATAATGATCAACTCGATACTCCCTAGCCCCCAACAGCCTTTTTTTTCATAACACTTTAACCAGAGTGACGGGGAGAGCGGCATTTCAGAAAACGTGCTTATCTCGGCGAGAAAAAGCGATTTCGGCAATAAAATTTAAAACGCGTGTAAAACATAAACCAAACGATGAAATTGGTTATTTCTTCATGTATAATGATCAACTCGATACTCCCTAGCCCCCAACAGCCTTTTTTTTCATAACACTTTAACCAGAGTGACGGGAGAGCGGCATTTCAGAAAACGTGCTTATCTCGGCGAGAAAAAGCGATTTCGGCAATAAAATTTAAAACGCGTGTAAAACATAAACCAAACGATGAAATTGGTTATTTCTTCATGTATAATGATCAACTCGATACTCCCTAGCCCCCAACAGCCTTTTTTTTCATAACACTTTAACCAGAGTGACGGGAGAGCGGCATTTCAGAAAACGTGCTTATCTCGGCGAGAAAAAGCGATTTCGGCAATAAAATTTAAAACGCGTGTAAAACATAAAACCAAACGATGAAATTGGTTATTTCTTCATGTATAATGATCAACTCGATACTCCCTAGCCCCCAACAGCCTTTTTTTTCATAACACTTTAACCAGAGTGACGGGAGAGCGGCATTTCAGAAAACGTGCTTATCTCGGCGAGGAAAAGCGATTTCGGCAATAAAATTTAAAACGCGTGTAAAACATAAACCAAACGATGAAATTGGTTATTTCTTCATGTATAATGATCAACTCGATACTCCCTAGCCCCCAACAGCCTTTTTTTTCATAACACTTTAACCAGAGTGACGGGAGAGCGGCATTTCAGAAAACGTGCTTATCTCGGCGAGAAAAAGCGATTTCGGCAATAAAATTTAAAACGCGTGTAAAACATAAACCAAACGATGAAATTGGTTATTTCTTCATGTATAATGATCAACTCGATACTCCCTAGCCCCCAACAGCCTTTTTTTTCATAACACTTTAACCAGAGTGACGGGAGAGCGGCATTTCAGAAAACGTGCTTATCTCGGCGAGAAAAAGCGATTTCGGCAATAAAATTTAAAACGCGTGTAAAACATAAACCAAACGATGAAATTGGTTATTTCTTCATGTATAATGATCAACTCGATACTCCCTAGCCCCCAACAGCCTTTTTTTTCATAACACTTTAACCAGAGTGACGGGAGAGCGGCATTTCAGAAAACGTGCTTATCTCGGCGAGAAAAAGCGATTTCGGCAATAAAATTTAAAACGCGTGTAAAACATAAACCAAACGATGAAATTGGTTATTTCTTCATGTATAATGATCAACTCGATACTCCCTAGCCCCCAACAGCCTTTTTTTTCATAACACTTTAACCAGAGTGACGGGAGAGCGGCATTTCAGAAAACGTGCTTATCTCGGCGAGAAAAAGCGATTTCGGCAATAAAATTTAAAACGCGTGTAAAACATAAACCAAACGATGAAATTGGTTATTTCTTCATGTATAATGATCAACTCGATACTCCCTAGCCCCCAACAGCCTTTTTTTTCATAACACTTTAACCAGAGTGACGGGAGAGCGGCATTTCAGAAAACGTGCTTATCTCGGCGAGAAAAAGCGATTTCGGCAATAAAATTTAAAACGCGTGTAAAACATAAACCAAACGATGAAATTGGTTATTTCTTCATGTATAATGATCAACTCGATACTCCCTAGCCCCCAACAGCCTTTTTTTTCATAACACTTTAACCAGAGTGACGGGAGAGCGGCATTTCAGAAAACGTGCTTATCTCGGCGAGAAAAAGCGATTTCGGCAATAAAATTTAAAACGCGTGTAAAACATAAACCAAACGATGAAATTGGTTATTTCTTCATGTATAATGATCAACTCGATACTCCCTAGCCCCCAACAGCCTTTTTTTTCATAACACTTTAACCAGAGTGACGGGAGAGCGGCATTTCAGAAAACGTGCTTATCTCGGCGAGAAAAAGCGATTTCGGCAATAAAATTTAAAACGCGTGTAAAACATAAACCAAACGATGAAATTGGTTATTTCTTCATGTATAATGATCAACTCGATACTCCCTAGCCCCCAACAGCCTTTTTTTTCATAACACTTTAACCAGAGTGACGGGAGAGCGGCATTTCAGAAAACGTGCTTATCTCGGCGAGAAAAAGCGATTTCGGCAATAAAATTTAAAACGCGTGTAAAACATAAACCAAACGATGAAATTGGTTATTTCTTCATGTATAATGATCAACTCGATACTCCCTAGCCCCCAACAGCCTTTTTTTTCATAACACTTTAACCAGAGTGACGGGAGAGCGGCATTTCAGAAAACGTGCTTATCTCGGCGAGAAAAAGCGATTTTGGCAATAAAATTTAAAACGCGTGTAAAACATAAACCAAACGATGAAATTGGTTATTTCTTCATGTATAATGATCAACTCGATACTCCCTAGCCCCCAACAGCCTTTTTTTTCATAACACTTTAACCAGAGTGACGGGAGAGCGGCATTTCAGAAAACGTGCTTATCTCGGCGAGAAAAAGCGATTTCGGCAATAAAATTTAAAACGCGTGTAAAACATAAACCAAACGATGAAATTGGTTATTTCTTCATGTATAATGTTCAACTCGATACTCCCTAGCCCCCAATAGCCTTTTTTTTTCATAACACTTTAACCAGAGTGACGGGAGAGCGGCATTTCAGAAAACGTGCTTATCTCGGCGAGAAAAAGCGATTTCGGCAATAACATTTAAAACGCGTGTAAAACATAAACCAAACGATGAAATTGGTTATTTCTTCATGTATAATGATCAACTCGATACTCCCTAGCCCCCAACAGCCTTTTTTTTCATAACACTTTAACCAGAGTGACGGGAGAGCGGCATTTCAGAAAACGTGCTTATCTCGGCGAGAAAAAGCGATTTCGGCAATAAAATTTAAAACGCGTGTAAAACATAAACCAAACGATGAAATTGGTTATTTCTTCATGTATAATGATCAACTCGATACTCCCTAGCCCCCAACAGCCTTTTTTTTCATAACACTTTAACGAGAGTGACGGGAGAGCGGCATTTCAGAAAACGTGCTTATCTCGGCGAGAAAAAGCGATTTCGGCAATAAAATTTAAAACGCGTGTAAAACATAAACCAAACGATGAAATTGGTTATTTCTTCATGTATAATGATCAACTCGATACTCCCTAGCCCCCAACAGCCTTTTTTTTCATAACACTTTAACCAGAGTGACGGGAGAGCGGCATTTCAGAAAACGTGCTTATCTCGGCGAGAAAAAGCGATTTCGGCAATAAAATTTAAAACGCGTGTAAAACATAAACCAAACGAAAAAATTGGTTATTTCTTCATGTATAATGTTCAACTCGATACTCCCTAGCCCCCAATAGCCTTTTTTTTCATAACACTTTAACCAGAGTGACGGGAGAGCGGCATTTCAGAAAACGTGCTTATCCCGGCGAGAAAAAGCGATTTCGACAATAACATTTAAAACGCGTGTAAAACATAAACCAAACGATGAAATTGGTTATTTCTTCATGTATAATGATCAACTCGATACTCCCTAGCCCCCAACAGCCTTTTTTTTCATAACAATTTAACCAGAGTGACGGGAGAGCGGCATTTCAGAAAACGTGCTTATCTCGGCGAGAAAAAGCGATTTCGGCAATAAAATTTAAAACGCGTATAAAACATAAACCAAACGATGAAATTGGTTATTTCTTCATGTATAATGATCAACTCGATACTCCCTAGCCCCCAACAGCCTTTTTTTTCATAACACTTCAACCAGAGTGACGGGAGAGCGGCATTTCAGAAAACGTGCTTATCTCGGCGAGAAAAAGCGATTTCGGCAATAAAATTTAAAACGCGTGTAAAACATAAACCAAACGATGAAATTGGTTATTTCTTCATGTATAATGATCAACTCGATACTCCCTAGCCCCCAACAGCCTTTTTTTTCATAACACTTTAACCAGAGTGACGGGAGAGCGGCATTTATGAAAAAGTGCTTATCTCGGCGAGAAAAAGCGATTTCGGCAATAAAATTTAAAACGCGTGTAAAACATAAACCAAACGATGAAATTGGTTATTTCTTCATGTATAATGATCAACTCGAGTCGAGCTCCAGGGAGAGAGGCTGATTTTTCGCTTTTTGAGGCCGACCGACGAACCGGCGCGGGGCGGACTCAAAAGCCCGCAGAGCCGTAGGCACTTAGAAAAGTTTCGCCTTTGGCTGTGAGCTCCAGGGGAGAGGCTGGTTTTGCATTATTTTAGGCCGGCTGGAGAACCGGCGCGGGTCGGACGCACAATCCCCGCAGAGCCGTGGGCACTTAGAAAATTTTTGCCAAGTTGGCTCTGAGCGCCTGGTACCTAATATGGAAGTATAGAGGCCGACTTTCGGGCAAGATCACGCCGCGTTAGGCTTCCAGGACCCCGGCTAAGCAATTTTACCGGGCCGCCCGGTTCTTTTTTTGAACCAGCCCGGTTCTTTTTACACTTCCAGCTGGAGCTCAGCAGCGGCTTTTTGGACAAGATCACGCCGTGTTAGGCTTCCAGAGCCCCGGCTAAGCAATTTTACCGGGTCGCCCGGTTCTTTTTTTAACCAGCCCGGTTCTTTTTACACTTCCAGCTGGAGCTCAGCATCGTGTAAAACATAAACCAAACGATGAAATTGGTTATTTCTTCATGTATAATGATCAACTCGATACTCCCTAGCCCCCAACAGCCTTTTTTTTCATAACACTTTAACCAGAGTGACGGGAGAGCGGCATTTCAGAAAACGTGCTTATCTCGGCGAGAAAAAGCGATTTCGGCAATAAAATTTAAAACGCGTGTAAAACATAAACCAAACGATGAAATTGGTTATTTCTTCATGTATAATGATCAACTCGATACTCCCTAGCCCCCAACAGCCTTTTTTTTCATAACACTTTAACCAGAGTGACGGGAGAGCGGCATTTCAGAAAACGTGCTCATCTCGGCGAGAAAAAGCGATTTCGGCAATAAAATTTAAAACGCGTGTAAAACATAAACCAAACGATGAAATTGGTTATTTCTTCATGTATAATGATCAACTCGATACTCCCTAGCCCCCAACAGCCTTTTTTTTTCATAACACTTTAACCAGAGTGACGGGAGAGCGGCATTTCAGAAAACGTGCTTATCTCGGCGAGAAAAAGCGATTTCGGCAATAAAATTTAAAACGCGTGTAAAACATAAACCAAACGATGAAATTGGTTATTTCTTCATGTATAATGATCAACTCGATACTCCCTAGCCCCCAACAGCCTTTTTTTTCATAACACTTTAACTAGAGTGACGGGAGAGCGGCATTTCAGAAAACGTGCTTATCTCGGCGAGAAAAAGCGATTTCGGCAATAAAATTTAAAACGCGTGTAAAACATAAACCAAACGATGAAATTGGTTATTTCTTCATGTATAATGATCAACTCGATACTCCCTAGCCCCCAACAGCCTTTTTTTTCATAACACTTTAACCAGAGTGACGGGAGAGCGGCATTTCAGAAAACGTGCTTATCTCGGCGAGAAAAAGCGATTTCGGCAATAAAATTTAAAACGCGTGTAAAACATAAACCAAACGATGAAATTGGTTATTTCTTCATGTATAATGATCAACTCGATACTCCCTAGCCCCCAACAGCCTTTTTTTTCATAACACTTTAACCAGAGTGACGGGAGAGCGGCATTTCAGAAAACGTGCTTATCTCGGCGAGAAAAAGCGATTTCGGCAATAAAATTTAAAACGCGTGTAAAACATAAACCAAACGATGAAATTGGTAATTTCTTCATGTATAATGATCAACTCGATACTCCCTAGCCCCCAACAGCCTTTTTTTTTCATAACACTTTAACCAGAGTGACGGGAGAGCGGCATTTCAGAAAACGTGCTTATCTCGGCGAGAAAAAGCGATTTCGGCAATAAAATTTAAAACGCGTGTAAAACATAAACCAAACGATGAAATTTGTTATTTCTTCATGTATAATGATCAACTCGATACTCCCTAGCCCCCAACAGCCTTTTTTTTCATAACACTTTAACCAGAGTGACGGGAGAGCGGCATTTCAGAAAACGTGCTTATCTCGGCGAGAAAAAGCGATTTCGGCAATAAAATTTAAAACGCGTGTAAAACATAAACCAAACGATGAAATTGGTTATTTCTTCATGTATAATGATCAACTCGATACTCCCTAGCCCCCAACAGCCTTTTTTTTCATAACACTTTAACCAGAGTGACGGGAGAGCGGCATTTCAGAAAACGTGCTTATCTCGGCGAGAAAAAGCGATTTCGGCAATAAAATTTAAAACGCGTGTAAAACATAAACCAAACGATGAAATTGGTTATTTCTTCATGTATAATGATCAACTCGATACTCCCTAGCCCCCAACAGCCTTTTTTTTCATAACACTTTAACCAGAGTGACGGGAGAGCGGCATTTCAGAAAACGTGCTTATCTCGGCGAGAAAAAGCGATTTTGGCAATAAAATTTAAAACGCGTGTAAAACATAAACCAAACGATGAAATTGGTTATTTCTTCATGTATAATGATCAACTCGATACTCCCTAGCCCCCAACAGCCTTTTTTTTCATAACACTTTAACCAGAGTGACGGGAGAGCGGCATTTCAGAAAACGTGCTTATCTCGGCGAGAAAAAGCGATTTCGGCAATAAAATTTAAAACGCGTGTAAAACATAAACCAAACGATGAAATTGGTTATTTCTTCATGTATAATGTTCAACTCGATACTCCCTAGCCCCCAATAGCCTTTTTTTTCATAACACTTTAACCAGAGTGACGGGAGAGCGGCATTTCAGAAAACGTGCTTATCTCGGCGAGAAAAAGCGATTTTGGCAATAACATTTAAAACGCGTGTAAAACATAAACCAAACGATGAAATTGGTTATTTCTTCATGTATAATGATCAACTCGATACTCCCTAGCCCCCAACAGCCTTTTTTTTCATAACACTTTAACCAGAGTGACGGGAGAGCGGCATTTCAGAAAACGTGCTTATCTCGGCGAGAAAAAGCGATTTCGGCAATAAAATTTAAAACGCGTGTAAAACATAAACCAAACGATGAAATTGGTTATTTCTTCATGTATAATGATCAACTCGATACTCCCTAGCCCCCAACAGCCTTTTTTTTCATAACACTTTAACGAGAGTGACGGGAGAGCGGCATTTCAGAAAACGTGCTTATCTCGGCGAGAAAAAGCGATTTCGGCAATAAAATTTAAAACGCGTGTAAAACATAAACCAAACGATGAAATTGGTTATTTCTTCATGTATAATGATCAACTCGATACTCCCTAGCCCCCAACAGCCTTTTTTTTCATAACACTTTAACCAGAGTGACGGGAGAGCGGCATTTCAGAAAACGTGCTTATCTCGGCGAGAAAAAGCGATTTCGGCAATAAAATTTAAAACGCGTGTAAAACATAAACCAAACGAAAAAATTGGTTATTTCTTCATGTATAATGTTCAACTCGATACTCCCTAGCCCCCAATAGCCTTTTTTTTCATAACACTTTAACCAGAGTGACGGGAGAGCGGCATTTCAGAAAACGTGCTTATCCCGGCGAGAAAAAGCGATTTCGACAATAACATTTAAAACGCGTGTAAAACATAAACCAAACGATGAAATTGGTTATTTCTTCATGTATAATGATCAACTCGATACTCCCTAGCCCCCAACAGCCTTTTTTTTCATAACAATTTAACCAGAGTGACGGGAGAGCGGCATTTCAGAAAACGTGCTTATCTCGGCGAGAAAAAGCGATTTCGGCAATAAAATTTAAAACGCGTATAAAACATAAACCAAACGATGAAATTGGTTATTTCTTCATGTATAATGATCAACTCGATACTCCCTAGCCCCCAACAGCCTTTTTTTTCATAACACTTCAACCAGAGTGACGGGAGAGCGGCATTTCAGAAAACGTGCTTATCTCGGCGAGAAAAAGCGATTTCGGCAATAAAATTTAAAACGCGTGTAAAACATAAACCAAACGATGAAATTGGTTATTTCTTCATGTATAATGATCAACTCGATACTCCCTAGCCCCCAACAGCCTTTTTTTTCATAACACTTTAACCAGAGTGACGGGAGAGCGGCATTTATGAAAAAGTGCTTATCTCGGCGAGAAAAAGCGATTTCGGCAATAAAATTTAAAACGCGTGTAAAACATAAACCAAACGATGAAATTGGTTATTTCTTCATGTATAATGATCAACTCGAGTCGAGCTCCAGGGAGAGAGGCTGATTTTTCGCTTTTTGAGGCCGACCGACGAACCGGCGCGGGGCGGACTCAAAAGCCCGCAGAGCCGTAGGCACTTAGAAAAGTTTCGCCTTTGGCTGTGAGCTCCAGGGGAGAGGCTGGTTTTGCATTATTTTAGGCCGGCTGGAGAACCGGCGCGGGTCGGACGCACAATCCCCGCAGAGCCGTGGGCACTTAGAAAATTTTTGCCAAGTTGGCTCTGAGCGCCTGGTACCTAATATGGAAGTATAGAGGCCGACTTTCGGGCAAGATCACGCCGCGTTAGGCTTCCAGGACCCCGGCTAAGCAATTTTACCGGGCCGCCCGGTTCTTTTTTTGAACCAGCCCGGTTCTTTTTACACTTCCAGCTGGAGCTCAGCAGCGGCTTTTTGCGCAAGATCACGCCGGGTTAGGCTTCCAGGACCTCGGCTAAGCAATTCTACCGGGCCGCCCGGTTCTTTTTTTGAACCAGCCCGGTTCTTTTTACACTTCCAGCTGGAGCTCACGAGCGGCTTTTTGGACAAGATCACGCCGTGTTAGGCTTCCAGAGCCCCGGCTAAGCAATTTTACCGGCCCGCCCGGTTCTTTTTTTTAACCAGCCCGGTTCTTTTTACACTTCCAGCTGGAGCTCAGCAGCGGGTTTTTGGACAAGATCACGCCGTGTTAGGCTTCCAGAGCCCCGGCTAAGCAATTTTACAGGGTCGCCCGGTTCTTTTTTTTAACCAGCCCGGTTTTTTTTACACTTCCAGCTGGAGCTCAGCAGCGGCTTTTTGCACAGTATCACGCCGGGTTAGGCTTCCAGAGCCCCGGCTAAGCAATTTTACCGGGCCGCCCGGTTCTTTTTTTTAACCAGCCCGGTTCTTTTTACACTTCCAGCTGGAGCTCAGCAGCGGCTTTTTGGACAAGATCACGCCGTGTTAGGCTTCCAGAGCCCCGGCTAAGCAATTTTACCGGGTCGCCCGGTTCTTTTTTTAACCAGCCCGGTTCTTTTTACACTTCCAGCTGGAGCTCAGCATCGTGTAAAACATAAACCAAACGATGAAATTGGTTATTTCTTCATGTATAATGATCAACTCGATACTCCCTAGCCCCCAACAGCCTTTTTTTTTCATAACACTTTAACCAGAGTGACGGGAGAGCGGCATTTCAGAAAACGTGCTTATCTCGGCGAGAAAAAGCGATTTCGGCAATAAAATTTAAAACGCGTGTAAAACATAAACCAAACGATGAAATTGGTTATTTCTTCATGTATAATGATCAACTCCATACTCCCTAGCCCCCAACAGCCTTTTTTTCATAACACTTTAACCAGAGTGACGGGAGAGCGGCATTTCAGAAAACGTGCTTATCTCGGCGAGAAAAAGCGATTTCGGCAATAAAATTTAAAACGCGTGTAAAACATAAACCAAACGATGAAATTGGTTATTTCTTCATGTATAATGATCAACTCAATACTCCCTAGCCCCCAACAGCCTTTTTTTTCATAACACTTTAACCAGAGTGACGGGAGAGCGGCATTTCAGAAAACGTGCTTATCTCGGCGAGAAAAAGCGATTTCGGCAATAAAATTTAAAACGCGTGTAAAACATAAACCAAACGATGAATTTGGTTATTTCTTCATGTATAATGATCAACTCGATACTCCCTAGCCCCCAACAGCCTTTTTTTTCATAACACTTTAACCAGAGTGACGGGAGAGCGGCATTTCAGAAAACGTGCTTATCTCGGCGAGAAAAAGCGATTTCGGCAATAAAATTTAAAACGCGTGTAAAACATAAACCAAACGATGAAATTGGTTATTTCTTCATGTATAATGATCAACTCGATACTCCCTAGCCCCCAACAGCCTTTTTTTTCATAACACTTTAACCAGAGTGACGGGAGAGCGGCATTTCAGAAAACGTGCTTATCTCGGCGAGAAAAAGCGATTTCGGCAATAAAATTTAAAACGCGTGTAAAACATAAACCAAACGATGAAATTGGTTATTTCTTCATGTATAATGTTCAACTCGATACTCCCTAGCCCCCAATAGCCTTTTTTTTCATAACACTTTAACCAGAGTGACGGGAGAGCGGCATTTCAGAAAACGTGCTTATCTCGGCGAGAAAAAGCGATTTCGGCAATAAAATTTAAAACGCGTGTAAAACATAAACCAAACGATGAAATTGGTTATTTCTTCATGTATAATGATCAACTCGATACTCCCTAGCCCCCAACAGCCTTTTTTTTCATAACACTTTAACCAGAGTGACGGGAGAGCGGCATTTCAGAAAACGTGCTTATCTCGGCGAGAAAAAGCGATTTCGGCAATAAAATTTAAAACGCGTGTAAAACATAAACCAAACGATGAAATTGGTTATTTCTTCATGTATAATGATCAACTCGATACTCCCTAGCCCCCAACAGCCTTTTTTTTCATAACACTTTAACCAGAGTGACGGGAGAGCGGCATTTCAGAAAACGTGCTTATCTCGGCGAGAAAAAGCGATTTCGGCAATAAAATTTAAAACGCGTGTAAAACATAAACCAAACGATGAAATTGGTTATTTCTTCATGTATAATGATCAACTCGATACTCCCTAGCCCCCAACAGCCTTTTTTTTCATAACACTTTAACCAGAGTGACGGGAGAGCGGCATTTCAGAAAACGTGCTTATCTCGGCGAGAAAAAGCGATTTCGGCAATAAAATTTAAAACGCGTGTAAAACATAAACCAAACGATGAAATTGGTTATTTCTTCAAGTATAATGATCAACTCGATACTCCCTAGCCCCCAACAGCCTTTTTTTTCATAACACTTTAACCAGAGTGACGGGAGAGCGGCATTTCAGAAAACGTGCTTATCTCGGCGAGAAAAAGCGATTTCGGCAATAAAATTTAAAACGCGTGTAAAACATAAACCAAACGATGAAATTGGTTATTTCTTCATGTATAATGATCAACTCGATACTCCCTAGCCCCCAACAGCCTTTTTTTTCATAACACTTCAACCAGAGTGACGGGAGAGCGGCATTTCAGAAAACGTGCTTATCTCGGCGAGAAAAAGCGATTTCGGCAATAAAATTTAAAACGCGTGTAAAACATAAACCAAACGATGAAATTGGTTATTTCTTCATGTATAATGATCAACTCGATACTCCCTAGCCCCCAACAGCCTTTTTTTTCATAACACTTTAACCAGAGTGACGGGAGAGCGGCATTTCAGAAAACGTGCTTATCTCGGCGAGAAAAAGCGATTTCGGCAATAAAATTTAAAACGCGTGTAAAACATAAACCAAACGATGAAATTGGTTATTTCTTCATGTATAATGATCAACTCGAGTCGAGCTCCAGGGAGAGAGGCTGATTTTTCGCTTTTTGAGGCCGACCGACGAACCGGCGCGGGGCGGACTCAAAAGCCCGCAGAGCCGTAGGCACTTAGAAAAGTTTCGCCTTTGGCTGTGAGCTCCAGGGGAGAGGCTGGTTTTGCGTTATTTTAGGCCGGCTGGAGAACCGGCGCGGGTCGGACGCACAATCCCCGCAGAGCCGTGGGCACTTAGAAAATTTTTGCCAAGTTGGCTCTGAGCGCCTGGTACCTAATATGGAAGTATAGAGGCCGACTTTCGGGCAAGATCACGCCGCGTTAGGCTTCCAGGACCCCGGCTAAGCAATTTTACCGGGCCGCCTGGTTCTTTTTTTGAACCAGCCCGGTTCTTTTTACACTTCCAGCTGGAGCTCAGCAGCGGCTTTTTGCGCAAGATCACGCCGGGTTAGGCTTCCAGGACCTCGGCTAAGCAATTCTACCGGGCCGCCCGGTTCTTTTTTTGAACCAGCCCGGTTCTTTTTACACTTCCAGCTGGAGCTCACGAGCGGCTTTTTGGACAAGATCACGCCGTGTTAGGCTTCCAGAGCCCCGGCTAAGCAATTTTACCGGCCCGCCCGGTTCTTTTTTTTAACCAGCCCGGTTCTTTTTACACTTCCAGCTGGAGCTCAGCAGCGGGTTTTTGGACAAGATCACGCCGTGTTAGGCTTCCAGAGCCCCGGCTAAGCAATTTTACAGGGTCGCCCGGTTCTTTTTTTTAACCAGCCCGGTTTTTTTTTACACTTCCAGCTGGAGCTCAGCAGCGGCTTTTTGCACAGTATCACGCCGGGTTAGGCTTCCAGAGCCCCGGCTAAGCAATTTTACCGGGCCGCCCGGTTCTTTTTTTTAACCAGCCCGGTTCTTTTTACACTTCCAGCTGGAGCTCAGCAGCGGCTTTTTGGACAAGATCACGCCGTGTTAGGCTTCCAGAGCCCCGGCTAAGCAATTTTACCGGGTCGCCCGGTTCTTTTTTTAACCAGCCCGGTTCTTTTTACACTTCCAGCTGGAGCTCAGCATCGTGTAAAACATAAACCAAACGATGAAATTGGTTATTTCTTCATGTATAATGATCAACTCGATACTCCCTAGCCCCCAACAGCCTTTTTTTTTCATAACACTTTAACCAGAGTGACGGGAGAGCGGCATTTCAGAAAACGTGCTTATCTCGGCGAGAAAAAGCGATTTCGGCAATAAAATTTAAAACGCGTGTAAAACATAAACCAAACGATGAAATTGGTTATTTCTTCATGTATAATGATCAACTCGATACACCCTAGCCCCCAACAGCCTTTTTTTTCATAACACTTTAACCAGAGTGACGGGAGAGCGGCATTTCAGAAAACGTGCTTATCTCGGCGAGAAAAAGCGATTTCGGCAATAAAATTTAAAACGCGTGTAAAACATAAACCAAACGATGAAATTGGTTATTTCTTCATGTATAATGATCAACTCGATACTCCCTAGCCCCCAACAGCCTTTTTTTTTCATAACACTTTAACCAGAGTGACGGGAGAGCGGCATTTCAGAAAACGTGCTTATCTCGGCGAGAAAAAGCGATTTCGGCAATAAAATTTAAAACGCGTGTAAAACATAAACCAAACGATGAAATTGGTTATTTCTTCATGTATAATGATCAACTCGATACTCCCTAGCCCCCAACAGCCTTTTTTTTCACAACACTTTAACCAGAGTGACGGGAGAGCGGCATTTCAGAAAACGTGCTTATCTCGGCGAGAAAAAGCGATTTCGGCAATAAAATTTAAAACGCGTGTAAAACATAAACCAAACGATGAAATTGGTTATTTCTTCATGTATAATGATCAACTCGATACTCCCTAGCCCCCAACAGCCTTTTTTTTCATAACACTTTAACCAGAGTGACGGGAGAGCGGCATTTCAGAAAACGTGCTTATCTCGGCGAGAAAAAGCGATTTCGGCAATAAAATTTAAAACGCGTGTAAAACATAAACCAAACGATGAAATTGGTTATTTCTTCATGTATAATGATCAACTCGATACTCCCTAGCCCCCAACAGCCTTTTTTTTCATAACACTTTAACCAGAGTGACGGGAGAGCGGCATTTCAGAAAACGTGCTTATCTCGGCGAGAAAAAGCGATTTCGGCAATAAAATTTAAAACGCGTGTAAAACATAAACCAAACGATGAAATTGGTTATTTCTTCATGTATAATGATCAACTCGATACTCCCTAGCCCCCAACAGCCTTTTTTTTCATAACACTTTAACCAGAGTGACGGGAGAGCGGCATTTCAGAAAACGTGCTTATCTCGGCGAGAAAAAGCGATTTCGGCAATAAAATTTAAAACGCGTGTAAAACATAAACCAAACGATGAAATTGGTTATTTCTTCATGTATAATGATCAACTCGATACTCCCTAGCCCCCAACAGCCTTTTTTTTCATAACACTTTAACCAGAGTGACGGGAGAGCGGCATTTCAGAAAACGTGCTTATCTCGGCGAGAAAAAGCGATTTCGGCAATAAAATTTAAAACGCGTGTAAAACATAAACCAAACGATGAAATTGGTTATTTCTTCATGTATAATGATCAACTCGATACTCCCTAGCCCCCAACAGCCTTTTTTTTCATAACACTTTAACCAGAGTGACGGGAGAGCGGCATTTCAGAAAACGTGCTTATCTCGGCGAGAAAAAGCGATTTCGGCAATAAAACTTAAAACGCGTGTAAAACATAAACCAAACGATGAAATTGGTTATTTCTTCATGTATAATGATCAACTCGATACTCCCTAGCCCCCAACAGCCTTTTTTTTCATAACACTTTAACCAGAGTGACGGGAGAGCGGCATTTCAGAAAACGTGCTTATCTCGGCGAGAAAAAGCGATTTCGGCAATAAAATTTAAAACGCGTGTAAAACATAAACCAAACGATGAAATTGGTTATTTCTTCATGTATAATGATCAACTCGATACTCCCTAGCCCCCAACAGCCTTTTTTTTCATAACACTTTAACCAGAGTGACGGGAGAGCGGCATTTCAGAAAACGTGCTTATCTCGGCGAGAAAAAGCGATTTCGGCAATAAAATTTAAAACGCGTGTAAAACATAAACCAAACGATGAAATTGGTTATTTCTTCATGTATAATGATCAACTCGATACTCCCTAGCCCCCAACAGCCTTTTTTTTCATAACACTTTAACCAGAGTGACGGGAGAGCGGCATTTCAGAAAACGTGCTTATCTCGGCGAGAAAAAGCGATTTCGGCAATAAAATTTAAAACGCGTGTAAAACATAAACCAAACGATGAAATTGGTTATTTCTTCATGTATAATGATCAACTCGATACTCCCTAGCCCCCAACAGCCTTTTTTTTCATAACACTTTAACCAGAGTGACGGGAGAGCGGCATTTCAGAAAACGTGCTTATCTCGGCGAGAAAAAGCGATTTCGGCAATAAAATTTAAAACGCGTGTAAAACATAAACCAAACGATGAAATTGGTTATTTCTTCATGTATAAATGATCAACTCGATACTCCCTAGCCCCCAACAGCCTTTTTTTTCATAACACTTTAACCAGAGTGACGGGAGAGCGGCATTTCAGAAAACGTGCTTATCTCGGCGAGAAAAAGCGACTTCGGCAATAAAATTTAAAACGCGTGTAAAACATAAACCAAACGATGAAATTGGTTATTTCTTCATGTATAATGATCAACTCGATACTCCCTAGCCCCCAACAGCCTTTTTTTTCATAACACTTTAACCAGAGTGACGGGAGAGCGGCATTTCAGAAAACGTGCTTATCTCGGCGAGAAAAAGCGATTTCGGCAATAAAATTTAAAACGCGTGTAAAACATAAACCAAACGATGAAATTGGTTATTTCTTCATGTATAATGATCAACTCGATACTCCCTAGCCCCCAACAGCCTTTTTTTTCATAACACTTTAACCAGAGTGACGGGAGAGCGGCATTTCAGAAAACGTGCTTATCTCGGCGAGAAAAAGCGATTTCGGCAATAAAATTTAAAACGCGTGTAAAACATAAACCAAACGATGAAATTGGTTATTTCTTCATGTATAATGATCAACTCGATACTCCCTAGCCCCCAACAGCCTTTTTTTTCATAACACTTTAACCAGAGTGACGGGAGAGCGGCATTTCAGAAAACGTGCTTATCTCGGCGAGAAAAAGCGATTTCGGCAATAAAATTTAAAACGCGTGTAAAACATAAACCAAACGATGAAATTGGTTATTTCTTCATGTATAATGATCAACTCGATACTCCCTAGCCCCCAACAGCCTTTTTTTTCATAACACTTTAACCAGAGTGACGGGAGAGCGGCATTTCAGAAAACGTGCTTATCTCGGCGAGAAAAAGCGATTTCGGCAATAAAATTTAAAACGCGTGTAAAACATAAACCAAACGATGAAATTGGTTATTTCTTCATGTATAATGATCAACTCGATACTCCCTAGCCCCCAACAGCCTTTTTTTTCATAACACTTTAACCAGAGTGACGGGAGAGCGGCATTTCAGAAAACGTGCTTATCTCGGCGAGAAAAAGCGATTTCGGCAATAAAATTTAAAACGCGTGTAAAACATAAACCAAACGATGAAATTGGTTATTTCTTCATGTATAATGATCAACTCGATACTCCCTAGCCCCCAACAGCCTTTTTTTTCATAACACTTTAACCAGAGTGACGGGAGAGCGGCATTTCAGAAAACGTGCTTATCTCGGCGAGAAAAAGCGATTTCGGCAATAAAATTTAAAACGCGTGTAAAACATAAACCAAACGATGAAATTGGTTATTTCTTCATGTATAATGATCAACTCGATACTCCCTAGCCCCCAACAGCCTTTTTTTTCATAACACTTTAACCAGAGTGACGGGAGAGCGGCATTTCAGAAAACGTGCTTATCTCGGCGAGAAAAAGCGATTTCGGCAATAAAATTTAAAACGCGTGTAAAACATAAACCAAACGATGAAATTGGTTATTTCTTCATGTATAATGATCAACTCGATACTCCCTAGCCCCCAACAGCCTTTTTTTTCATAACACTTTAACCAGAGTGACGGGAGAGCGGCATTTCAGAAAACGTGCTTATCTCGGCGAGAAAAAGCGATTTCGGCAATAAAATTTAAAACGCGTGTAAAACATAAACCAAACGATGAAATTGGTTATTTCTTCATGTATAATGATCAACTCGATACTCCCTAGCCCCCAACAGCCTTTTTTTTCATAACACTTTAACCAGAGTGACGGGAGAGCGGCATTTCAGAAAACGTGCTTATCTCGGCGAGAAAAAGCGATTTCGGCAATAAAATTTAAAACGCGTGTAAAACATAAACCAAACGATGAAATTGGTTATTTCTTCATGTATAATGATCAACTCGATACTCCCTAGCCCCCAACAGCCTTTTTTTTCATAACACTTTAACCAGAGTGACGGGAGAGCGGCATTTCAGAAAACGTGCTTATCTCGGCGAGAAAAAGCGATTTCGGCAATAAAATTTAAAACGCGTGTAAAACATAAACCAAACGATGAAATTGGTTATTTCTTCATGTATAATGATCAACTCGATACTCCCTAGCCCCCAACAGCCTTTTTTTTCATAACACTTTAACCAGAGTGACGGGAGAGCGGCATTTCAGAAAACGTGCTTATCTCGGCGAGAAAAAGCGATTTCGGCAATAAAATTTAAAACGCGTGTAAAACATAAACCAAACGATGAAATTGGTTATTTCTTCATGTATAATGATCAACTCGATACTCCCTAGCCCCCAACAGCCTTTTTTTTCATAACACTTTAACCAGAGTGACGGGAGAGCGGCATTTCAGAAAACGTGCTTATCTCGGCGAGAAAAAGCGATTTCGGCAATAAAATTTAAAACGCGTGTAAAACATAAACCAAACGATGAAATTGGTTATTTCTTCATGTATAATGATCAACTCGATACTCCCTAGCCCCCAACAGCCTTTTTTTTCATAACACTTTAACCAGAGTGACGGGAGAGCGGCATTTCAGAAAACGTGCTTATCTCGGCGAGAAAAAGCGATTTCGGCAATAAAATTTAAAACGCGTGTAAAACATAAACCAAACGATGAAATTGGTTATTTCTTCATGTATAATGATCAACTCGATACTCCCTAGCCCCCAACAGCCTTTTTTTTCATAACACTTTAACCAGAGTGACGGGAGAGCGGCATTTCAGAAAACGTGCTTATCTCGGCGAGAAAAAGCGATTTCGGCAATAAAATTTAAAACGCGTGTAAAACATAAACCAAACGATGAAATTGGTTATTTCTTCATGTATAATGATCAACTCGATACTCCCTAGCCCCCAACAGCCTTTTTTTTCATAACACTTTAACCAGAGTGACGGGAGAGCGGCATTTCAGAAAACGTGCTTATCTCGGCGAGAAAAAGCGATTTCGGCAATAAAATTTAAAACGCGTGTAAAACATAAACCAAACGATGAAATTGGTTATTTCTTCATGTATAATGATCAACTCGATACTCCCTAGCCCCCAACAGCCTTTTTTTTCATAACACTTTAACCAGAGTGACGGGAGAGCGGCATTTCAGAAAACGTGCTTATCTCGGCGAGAAAAAGCGATTTCGGCAATAAAATTTAAAACGCGTGTAAAACATAAACCAAACGATGAAATTGGTTATTTCTTCATGTATAATGATCAACTCGATACTCCCTAGCCCCCAACAGCCTTTTTTTTCATAACACTTTAACCAGAGTGACGGGAGAGCGGCATTTCAGAAAACGTGCTTATCTCGGCGAGAAAAAGCGATTTCGGCAATAAAATTTAAAACGCGTGTAAAACATAAACCAAACGATGAAATTGGTTATTTCTTCATGTATAATGATCAACTCGATACTCCCTAGCCCCCAACAGCCTTTTTTTTCATAACACTTTAACCAGAGTGACGGGAGAGCGGCATTTCAGAAAACGTGCTTATCTCGGCGAGAAAAAGCGATTTCGGCAATAAAATTTAAAACGCGTGTAAAACATAAACCAAACGATGAAATTGGTTATTTCTTCATGTATAATGATCAACTCGATACTCCCTAGCCCCCAACAGCCTTTTTTTTCATAACACTTTAACCAGAGTGACGGGAGAGCGGCATTTCAGAAAACGTGCTTATCTCGGCGAGAAAAAGCGATTTCGGCAATAAAATTTAAAACGCGTGTAAAACATAAACCAAACGATGAAATTGGTTATTTCTTCATGTATAATGATCAACTCGATACTCCCTAGCCCCCAACAGCCTTTTTTTTCATAACACTTTAACCAGAGTGACGGGAGAGCGGCATTTCAGAAAACGTGCTTATCTCGGCGAGAAAAAGCGATTTCGGCAATAAAATTTAAAACGCGTGTAAAACATAAACCAAACGATGAAATTGGTTATTTCTTCATGTATAATGATCAACTCGATACTCCCTAGCCCCCAACAGCCTTTTTTTTCATAACACTTTAACCAGAGTGACGGGAGAGCGGCATTTCAGAAAACGTGCTTATCTCGGCGAGAAAAAGCGATTTCGGCAATAAAATTTAAAACGCGTGTAAAACATAAACCAAACGATGAAATTGGTTATTTCTTCATGTATAATGATCAACTCGATACTCCCTAGCCCCCAACAGCCTTTTTTTTCATAACACTTTAACCAGAGTGACGGGAGAGCGGCATTTCAGAAAACGTGCTTATCTCGGCGAGAAAAAGCGATTTCGGCAATAAAATTTAAAACGCGTGTAAAACATAAACCAAACGATGAAATTGGTTATTTCTTCATGTATAATGATCAACTCGATACTCCCTAGCCCCCAACAGCCTTTTTTTTCATAACACTTTAACCAGAGTGACGGGAGAGCGGCATTTCAGAAAACGTGCTTATCTCGGCGAGAAAAAGCGATTTCGGCAATAAAATTTAAAACGCGTGTAAAACATAAACCAAACGATGAAATTGGTTATTTCTTCATGTATAATGATCAACTCGATACTCCCTAGCCCCCAACAGCCTTTTTTTTCATAACACTTTAACCAGAGTGACGGGAGAGCGGCATTTCAGAAAACGTGCTTATCTCGGCGAGAAAAAGCGATTTCGGCAATAAAATTTAAAACGCGTGTAAAACATAAACCAAACGATGAAATTGGTTATTTCTTCATGTATAATGATCAACTCGATACTCCCTAGCCCCCAACAGCCTTTTTTTTCATAACACTTTAACCAGAGTGACGGGAGAGCGGCATTTCAGAAAACGTGCTTATCTCGGCGAGAAAAAGCGATTTCGGCAATAAAATTTAAAACGCGTGTAAAACATAAACCAAACGATGAAATTGGTTATTTCTTCATGTATAATGATCAACTCGATACTCCCTAGCCCCCAACAGCCTTTTTTTTCATAACACTTTAACCAGAGTGACGGGAGAGCGGCATTTCAGAAAACGTGCTTATCTCGGCGAGAAAAAGCGATTTCGGCAATAAAATTTAAAACGCGTGTAAAACATAAACCAAACGATGAAATTGGTTATTTCTTCATGTATAATGATCAACTCGATACTCCCTAGCCCCCAACAGCCTTTTTTTTCATAACACTTTAACCAGAGTGACGGGAGAGCGGCATTTCAGAAAACGTGCTTATCTCGGCGAGAAAAAGCGATTTCGGCAATAAAATTTAAAACGCGTGTAAAACATAAACCAAACGATGAAATTGGTTATTTCTTCATGTATAATGATCAACTCGATACTCCCTAGCCCCCAACAGCCTTTTTTTTCATAACACTTTAACCAGAGTGACGGGAGAGCGGCATTTCAGAAAACGTGCTTATCTCGGCGAGAAAAAGCGATTTCGGCAATAAAATTTAAAACGCGTGTAAAACATAAACCAAACGATGAAATTGGTTATTTCTTCATGTATAATGATCAACTCGATACTCCCTAGCCCCCAACAGCCTTTTTTTTCATAACACTTTAACCAGAGTGACGGGAGAGCGGCATTTCAGAAAACGTGCTTATCTCGGCGAGAAAAAGCGATTTCGGCAATAAAATTTAAAACGCGTGTAAAACATAAACCAAACGATGAAATTGGTTATTTCTTCATGTATAATGATCAACTCGATACTCCCTAGCCCCCAACAGCCTTTTTTTTCATAACACTTTAACCAGAGTGACGGGAGAGCGGCATTTCAGAAAACGTGCTTATCTCGGCGAGAAAAAGCGATTTCGGCAATAAAATTTAAAACGCGTGTAAAACATAAACCAAACGATGAAATTGGTTATTTCTTCATGTATAATGATCAACTCGATACTCCCTAGCCCCCAACAGCCTTTTTTTTCATAACACTTTAACCAGAGTGACGGGAGAGCGGCATTTCAGAAAACGTGCTTATCTCGGCGAGAAAAAGCGATTTCGGCAATAAAATTTAAAACGCGTGTAAAACATAAACCAAACGATGAAATTGGTTATTTCTTCATGTATAATGATCAACTCGATACTCCCTAGCCCCCAACAGCCTTTTTTTTCATAACACTTTAACCAGAGTGACGGGAGAGCGGCATTTCAGAAAACGTGCTTATCTCGGCGAGAAAAAGCGATTTCGGCAATAAAATTTAAAACGCGTGTAAAACATAAACCAAACGATGAAATTGGTTATTTCTTCATGTATAATGATCAACTCGAGTCGAGCTCCAGGGAGAGAGGCTGATTTTTCGCTTTTTGAGGCCGACCGACGAACCGGCACGGGGCGGACTCAAAGCCCCGCAGAGCCGTAGGCACTTAGAAAAGTTTCGCCTTTGGCTGTGAGCTCCAGGGGAGAGGCTGGTTTTGCGTTATTTTAGGCCGGCTGGAGAACCGGCGCGGGTCGGACGCACAATCCCCGCAGAGCCGTGGGCACTTAGAAAATTTTGCCAAGTTGGCTCTGAGCGCCTGGTACCTAATATGGAAGTATAGAGGCCGACTTTCGGGCAAGATCACGCCGCGTTAGGCTTCCAGGACCCCGGCTAAGCAATTTTACCGGGCCGCCCGGTTCTTTTTTTGAACCAGCCCGGTTCTTTTTACACTTCCAGCTGGAGCTCAGCAGCGGCTTTTTGCACAGTATCACGCCGGGTTAGGCTTCCAGAGCCCCGGCTAAGCAATTTTACCGGGCCGCCCGGTTCTTTTTTTTAACCAGCCCGGTTCTTTTTACACTTCCAGCTGGAGCTCAGCAGCGGCTTTTTGGACAAGATCACGCCGTGTTAGGCTTCCAGAGCCCCGGCTAAGCAATTTTACCGGGTCGCCCGGTTCTTTTTTTAACCAGCCCGGTTCTTTTTACACTTCCAGCTGGAGCTCAGCATCGTGTAAAACATAAACCAAACGATGAAATTGGTTATTTCTTCATGTATAATGATCAACTCGATACTCCCTAGCCCCCAACAGCCTTTTTTTTCATAACACTTTAACCAGAGTGACGGGAGAGCGGCATTTCAGAAAACGTGCTTATCTCGGCGAGAAAAAGCGATTTCGGCAATAAAATTTAAAACGCGTGTAAAACATAAACCAAACGATGAAATTGGTTATTTCTTCATGTATAATGATCAACTCGATACTCCCTAGCCCCCAACAGCCTTTTTTTCATAACACTTTAACCAGAGTGACGGGAGAGCGGCATTTCAGAAAACGTGCTTATCTCGGCGAGAAAAAGCGATTTCGGCAATAAAATTTAAAACGCGTGTAAAACATAAACCAAACGATGAAATTGGTTATTTCTTCATGTATAATGATCAACTCGATACTCCCTAGCCCCCAACAGCCTTTTTTTTCATAACACTTTAACCAGAGTGACGGGAGAGCGGCATTTCAGAAAACGTGCTTATCTCGGCGAGAAAAAGCGATTTCGGCAATAAAATTTAAAACGCGTGTAAAACATAAACCAAACGATGAAATTGGTTATTTCTTCATGTATAATGATCAACTCGATACTCCCTAGCCCCCAACAGCCTTTTTTTTCATAACACTTTAACCAGAGTGACGGGAGAGCGGCATTTCAGAAAACGTGCTTATCTCGGCGAGAAAAAGCGATTTCGGCAATAAAATTTAAAACGCGTGTAAAACATAAACCAAACGATGAAATTGGTTATTTCTTCATGTATAATGATCAACTCGATACTCCCTAGCCCCCAACAGCCTTTTTTTCATAACACTTTAACCAGAGTGACGGGAGAGCGGCATTTCAGAAAACGTGCTTATCTCGGCGAGAAAAAGCGATTTCGGCAATAAAATTTAAAACGCGTGTAAAACATAAACCAAACGATGAAATTGGTTATTTCTTCATGTATAATGATCAACTCGATACTCCCTAGCCCCCAACAGCCTTTTTTTTCATAACACTTTAACCAGAGTGACGGGAGAGCGGCATTTCAGAAAACGTGCTTATCTCGGCGAGAAAAAGCGATTTCGGCAATAAAATTTAAAACGCGTGTAAAACATAACCAAACGATGAAATTGGTTATTTCTTCATGTATAATGATCAACTCGATACTCCCTAGCCCCCAACAGCCTTTTTTTTCATAACACTTTAACCAGAGTGACGGGAGAGCGGCATTTCAGAAAACGTGCTTATCTCGGCGAGAAAAAGCGATTTCGGCAATAAAATTTAAAACGCGTGTAAAACATAAACCAAACGATGAAATTGGTTATTTCTTCATGTATAATGATCAACTCGATACTCCCTAGCCCCCAACAGCCTTTTTTTTCATAACACTTTAACCAGAGTGACGGGAGAGCGGCATTTCAGAAAACGTGCTTATCTCGGCGAGAAAAAGCGATTTCGGCAATAAAATTTAAAACGCGTGTAAAACATAAACCAAACGATGAAATTGGTTATTTCTTCATGTATAATGATCAACTCGATACTCCCTAGCCCCCAACAGCCTTTTTTTTCATAACACTTTAACCAGAGTGACGGGAGAGCGGCATTTCAGAAAACGTGCTTATCTCGGCGAGAAAAAGCGATTTCGGCAATAAAATTTAAAACGCGTGTAAAACATAAACCAAACGATGAAATTGGTTATTTCTTCATGTATAATGATCAACTCGATACTCCCTAGCCCCAACAGCCTTTTTTTTCATAACACTTTAACCAGAGTGACGGGAGAGCGGCATTTCAGAAAACGTGCTTATCTCGGCGAGAAAAAGCGATTTCGGCAATAAAATTTAAAACGCGTGTAAAACATAAACCAAACGATGAAATTGGTTATTTCTTCATGTATAATGATCAACTCGATACTCCCTAGCCCCCAACAGCCTTTTTTTTCATAACACTTTAACCAGAGTGACGGGAGAGCGGCATTTCAGAAAACGTGCTTATCTCGGCGAGAAAAAGCGATTTCGGCAATAAAATTTAAAACGCGTGTAAAACATAAACCAAACGATGAAATTGGTTATTTCTTCATGTATAATGATCAACTCGATACTCCTAGCCCCCAACAGCCTTTTTTTTCATAACACTTTAACCAGAGTGACGGGAGAGCGGCATTTCAGAAAACGTGCTTATCTCGGCGAGAAAAAGCGATTTCGGCAATAAAATTTAAAACGCGTGTAAAACATAAACCAAACGATGAAATTGGTTATTTCTTCATGTATAATGATCAACTCGATACTCCCTAGCCCCCAACAGCCTTTTTTTTCATAACACTTTAACCAGAGTGACGGGAGAGCGGCATTTCAGAAAACGTGCTTATCTCGGCGAGAAAAAGCGATTTCGGCAATAAAATTTAAAACGCGTGTAAAACATAAACCAAACGATGAAATTGGTTATTTCTTCATGTATAATGATCAACTCGATACTCCCTAGCCCCCAACAGCCTTTTTTTTCATAACACTTTAACCAGAGTGACGGGAGAGCGTCAGAAAACGTGCTTATCTCGGCGAGAAAAAGCGATTTCGGCAATAAAATTTAAAACGCGTGTAAAACATAAACCAAACGATGAAATTGGTTATTTCTTCATGTATAATGATCAACTCGATACTCCCTAGCCCCCAACAGCCTTTTTTTTCATAACACTTTAACCAGAGTGACGGGAGAGCGGCATTTCAGAAAACGTGCTTATCTCGGCGAGAAAAAGCGATTTCGGCAATAAAATTTAAAACGCGTGTAAAACATAAACCAAACGATGAAATTGGTTATTTCTTCATGTATAATGATCAACTCGATACTCCCTAGCCCCCAACAGCCTTTTTTTTCATAACACTTTAACCAGAGTGACGGGAGAGCGGCATTTCAGAAAACGTGCTTATCTCGGCGAGAAAAAGCGATTTCGGCAATAAAATTTAAAACGCGTGTAAAACATAAACCAAACGATGAAATTGGTTATTTCTTCATGTATAATGATCAACTCGATACTCCCTAGCCCCCAACAGCCTTTTTTTTCATAACACTTTAACCAGAGTGACGGGAGAGCGGCATTTCAGAAAACGTGCTTATCTCGGCGAGAAAAAGCGATTTCGGCAATAAAATTTAAAACGCGTGTAAAACATAAACCAAACGATGAAATTGGTTATTTCTTCATGTATAATGATCAACTCGATACTCCCTAGCCCCCAACAGCCTTTTTTTTCATAACACTTTAACCAGAGTGACGGGAGAGCGGCATTTCAGAAAACGTGCTTATCTCGGCGAGAAAAAGCGATTTCGGCAATAAAATTTAAAACGCGTGTAAAACATAAACCAAACGATGAAATTGGTTATTTCTTCATGTATAATGATCAACTCGATACTCCCTAGCCCCCAACAGCCTTTTTTTTCATAACACTTTAACCAGAGTGACGGGAGAGCGGCATTTCAGAAAACGTGCTTATCTCGGCGAGAAAAAGCGATTTCGGCAATAAAATTTAAAACGCGTGTAAAACATAAACCAAACGATGAAATTGGTTATTTCTTCATGTATAATGATCAACTCGATACTCCCTAGCCCCCAACAGCCTTTTTTTTCATAACACTTTAACCAGAGTGACGGGAGAGCGGCATTTCAGAAAACGTGCTTATCTCGGCGAGAAAAAGCGATTTCGGCAATAAAATTTAAAACGCGTGTAAAACATAAACCAAACGATGAAATTGGTTATTTCTTCATGTATAATGATCAACTCGATACTCCCTAGCCCCCAACAGCCTTTTTTTTCATAACACTTTAACCAGAGTGACGGGAGAGCGGCATTTCAGAAAACGTGCTTATCTCGGCGAGAAAAAGCGATTTCGGCAATAAAATTTAAAACGCGTGTAAAACATAAACCAAACGATGAAATTGGTTATTTCTTCATGTATAATGATCAACTCGATACTCCCTAGCCCCCAACAGCCTTTTTTTTCATAACACTTTAACCAGAGTGACGGGAGAGCGGCATTTCAGAAAACGTGCTTATCTCGGCGAGAAAAAGCGATTTCGGCAATAAAATTTAAAACGCGTGTAAAACATAAACCAAACGATGAAATTGGTTATTTCTTCATGTATAATGATCAACTCGATACTCCCTAGCCCCCAACAGCCTTTTTTTTCATAACACTTTAACCAGAGTGACGGGAGAGCGGCATTTCAGAAAACGTGCTTATCTCGGCGAGAAAAAGCGATTTCGGCAATAAAATTTAAAACGCGTGTAAAACATAAACCAAACGATGAAATTGGTTATTTCTTCATGTATAATGATCAACTCGATACTCCCTAGCCCCCAACAGCCTTTTTTTTCATAACACTTTAACCAGAGTGACGGGAGAGCGGCATTTCAGAAAACGTGCTTATCTCGGCGAGAAAAAGCGATTTCGGCAATAAAATTTAAAACGCGTGTAAAACATAAACCAAACGATGAAATTGGTTATTTCTTCATGTATAATGATCAACTCGATACTCCCTAGCCCCCAACAGCCTTTTTTTTCATAACACTTTAACCAGAGTGACGGGAGAGCGGCATTTCAGAAAACGTGCTTATCTCGGCGAGAAAAAGCGATTTCGGCAATAAAATTTAAAACGCGTGTAAAACATAAACCAAACGATGAAATTGGTTATTTCTTCATGTATAATGATCAACTCGATACTCCCTAGCCCCCAACAGCCTTTTTTTTCATAACACTTTAACCAGAGTGACGGGAGAGCGGCATTTCAGAAAACGTGCTTATCTCGGCGAGAAAAAGCGATTTCGGCAATAAAATTTAAAACGCGTGTAAAACATAAACCAAACGATGAAATTGGTTATTTCTTCATGTATAATGATCAACTCGATACTCCCTAGCCCCCAACAGCCTTTTTTTTCATAACACTTTAACCAGAGTGACGGGAGAGCGGCATTTCAGAAAACGTGCTTATCTCGGCGAGAAAAAGCGATTTCGGCAATAAAATTTAAAACGCGTGTAAAACATAAACCAAACGATGAAATTGGTTATTTCTTCATGTATAATGATCAACTCGATACTCCCTAGCCCCCAACAGCCTTTTTTTTCATAACACTTTAACCAGAGTGACGGGAGAGCGGCATTTCAGAAAACGTGCTTATCTCGGCGAGAAAAAGCGATTTCGGCAATAAAATTTAAAACGCGTGTAAAACATAAACCAAACGATGAAATTGGTTATTTCTTCATGTATAATGATCAACTCGATACTCCCTAGCCCCCAACAGCCTTTTTTTTCATAACACTTTAACCAGAGTGACGCCGGGAGAGCGGCATTTCAGAAAACGTGCTTATCTCGGCGAGAAAAAGCGATTTCGGCAATAAAATTTAAAACGCGTGTAAAACATAAACCAAACGATGAAATTGGTTATTTCTTCATGTATAATGATCAACTCGATACTCCCTAGCCCCCAACAGCCTTTTTTTTCATAACACTTTAACCAGAGTGACGGGAGAGCGGCATTTCAGAAAACGTGCTTATCTCGGCGAGAAAAAGCGATTTCGGCAATAAAATTTAAAACGCGTGTAAAACATAAACCAAACGATGAAATTGGTTATTTCTTCATGTATAATGATCAACTCGATACTCCCTAGCCCCCAACAGCCTTTTTTTTCATAACACTTTAACCAGAGTGACGGGAGAGCGGCATTTCAGAAAACGTGCTTATCTCGGCGAGAAAAAGCGATTTCGGCAATAAAATTTAAAACGCGTGTTAAACATAAACCAAACGATGAAATTGGTTATTTCTTCATGTATAATGATCAACTCGATACTCCCTAGCCCCCAACAGCCTTTTTTTTCATAACACTTTAACCAGAGTGACGGGAGAGCGGCATTTCAGAAAACGTGCTTATCTCGGCGAGAAAAAGCGATTTCGGCAATAAAATTTAAAACGCGTGTAAAACATAAACCAAACGATGAAATTGGTTATTTCTTCATGTATAATGATCAACTCGATACTCCCTAGCCCCCAACAGCCTTTTTTTTCATAACACTTTAACCAGAGTGACGGGAGAGCGGCATTTCAGAAAACGTGCTTATCTCGGCGAGAAAAAGCGATTTCGGCAATAAAATTTAAAACGCGTGTAAAACATAAACCAAACGATGAAATCGGTTATTTCTTCATGTATAATGATCAACTCGATACTCCCTAGCCCCCAACAGCCTTTTTTTTCATAACACTTTAACCAGAGTGACGGGAGAGCGGCATTTCAGAAAACGTGCTTATCTCGGCGAGAAAAAGCGATTTCGGCAATAAAATTTAAAACGCGTGTAAAACATAAACCAAACGATGAAATTGGTTATTTCTTCATGTATAATGATCAACTCGATACTCCCTAGCCCCCAACAGCCTTTTTTTTCATAACACTTTAACCAGAGTGACGGGAGAGCGGCATTTCAGAAAACGTGCTTATCTCGGCGAGAAAAAGCGATTTCGGCAATAAAATTTAAAACGCGTGTAAAACATAAACCAAACGATGAAATTGGTTATTTCTTCATGTATAATGATCAACTCGATACTCCCTAGCCCCCAACAGCCTTTTTTTTCATAACACTTTAACCAGAGTGACGGGAGAGCGGCATTTCAGAAAACGTGCTTATCTCGGCGAGAAAAAGCGATTTCGGCAATAAAATTTAAAACGCGTGTAAAACATAAACCAAACGATGAAATTGGTTATTTGTTCATGTATAATGATCAACTCGATACTCCCTAGCCCCCAACAGCCTTTTTTTTCATAACACTTTAACCAGAGTGACGGGAGAGCGGCATTTCAGAAAACGTGCTTATCTCGGCGAGAAAAAGCGATTTCGGCAATAAAATTTAAAACGCGTGTAAAACATAAACCAAACGATGAAATTGGTTATTTCTTCATGTATAATGATCAACTCGATACTCCCTAGCCCCCAACAGCCTTTTTTTTCATAACACTTTAACCAGAGTGACGGGAGAGCGGCATTTCAGAAAACGTGCTTATCTCGGCGAGAAAAAGCGATTTCGGCAATAAAATTTAAAACGCGTGTAAAGCATAAACCAAACGATGAAATTGGTTATTTCTTCATGTATAATGATCAACTCGATACTCCCTAGCCCCCAACAGCCTTTTTTTTCATAACACTTTAACCAGAGTGACGGGAGAGCGGCATTTCAGAAAACGTGCTTATCTCGGCGAGAAAAAGCGATTTCGGCAATAAAATTTAAAACGCGTGTAAAACATAAACCAAACGATGAAATTGGTTATTTCTTCATGTATAATGATCAACTCGATACTCCCTAGCCCCCAACAGCCTTTTTTTTCATAACACTTTAACCAGAGTGACGGGAGAGCGGCATTTCAGAAAACGTGCTTATCTCGGCGAGAAAAAGCGATTTCGGCAATAAAATTTAAAACGCGTGTAAAACATAAACCAAACGATGAAATTGGTTATTTCTTCATGTATAATGTTCAACTCGATACTCCCTAGCCCCCAACAGCCTTTTTTTTCATAACACTTTAACCAGAGTGACGGGAGAGCGGCATTTCAGAAAACGTGCTTATCTCGGCGAGAAAAAGCGATTTCGGCAATAAAATTTAAAACGCGTGTAAAACATAAACCAAACGATGAAATTGGTTATTTCTTCATGTATAATGATCAACTCGATACTCCCTAGCCCCCAACAGCCTTTTTTTTCATAACACTTTAACCAGAGTGACGGGAGAGCGGCATTTCAGAAAACGTGCTTATCTCGGCGAGAAAAAGCGATTTCGGCAATAAAATTTAAAACGCGTGTAAAACATAAACCAAACGATGATATTGGTTATTTCTTCATGTATAATGTTCAACCCGATACTCCCTAGCCCCCAACAGCCTTTCTTTTCATAACACTTTAACCAGAGTGACGGGAGAGCGGCATTTCAGAAAACGTGCTTATCTCGGCGAGAAAAAGCGATTTCGGCAATAAAATTTAAAACGCGTGTAAAACATAAACCAAACGATGAAATTGGTTATTTCTTCATGTATAATGATCAACTCGATACTCCCTAGCCCCCAACAGCCTTTTTTTTCATAACACTTTAACCAGAGTGACGGGAGAGCGGTATTTCAGAAAACGTGCTTATCTCGGCGAGAAAAAGCGATTTCGGCAATAAAATTTAAAACGCGTGTAAAACATAAACCAAACGATGAAATTGGTTATTTCTTCATGTATAATGATCAACTCGATACTCCCTAGCCCCCAACAGCCTTTTTTTTCATAACACTTTAACCAGAGTGACGGGAGAGCGGCATTTCAGAAAACCTGCTTATCTCGGCGAGAAAAAGCGATTTCGGCAATAAAATTTAAAACGCGTGTAAAACATAAACCAAACGATGAAATTGGTAATTTCTTCATGTATAATGATCAACTCGATACTCCCTAGCCCCAAACAGCCTTTTTTTTCATAACACTTTAACCAGAGTGACGGGAGAGCGGCATTTCAGAAAACGTGCTTATCTCGGCGAGAAAAAGCGATTTCGGCAATAAAATTTAAAACGCGTGTAAAACATAAACCAAACGATGAAATTGGTTATTTCTTCATGTATAATGATCAACTCGATACTCCCTAGCCCCCAACAGCCTTTTTTTTCATAACACTTTAACCAGAGTGACGGGAGAGCGGCATTTCAGAAAACGTGCTTATCTCGGCGAGAAAAAGCGATTTCGGCAATAAAATTTAAAACGCGTGTAAAACATAAACCAAACGATGAAATTGGTTATTTCTTCATGTATAATGATCAACTCGATACTCCCTAGCCCCCAACAGCCTTTTTTTTCATAACACTTTAACCAGAGTGACGGGAGAGCGGCATTTCAGAAAACGTGCTTATCTCGGCGAGAAAAAGCGATTTCGGCAATAAAATTTAAAACGCGTGTAAAACATAAACCAAACGATGAAATTGGTTATTTCTTCATGTATAATGATCAACTCGATACTCCCTAGCCCCCAACAGCCTTTTTTTTCATAACACTTTAACCAGAGTGACGGGAGAGCGGCATTTCAGAAAACGTGCTTATCTCGGCGAGAAAAAGCGATTTCGGCAATAAAATTTAAAACGCGTGTAAAACATAAACCAAACGATGAAATTGGTTATTTCTTCATGTATAATGTTCAACTCGATACTCCCTAGCCCCCAATAGCCTTTTTTTTCATAACACTTTAACCAGAGTGACGGGAGAGCGGCATTTCAGAAAACGTGCTTATCTCGGAGAGAAAAAGCGATTTTGGCAATAACATTTAAAACGCGTGTAAAACATAAACCAAACGATGAAATTGGTTATTTCTTCATGTATAATGATCAACTCGATACTCCCTAGCCCCCAACAGCCTTTTTTTTCATAACACTTTAACCAGAGTGACGGGAGAGCGGCATTTCAGAAAACGTGCTTATCTCGGCGAGAAAAAGCGATTTCGGCAATAAAATTTAAAACGCGTGTAAAACATAAACCAAACGATGAAATTGGTTATTTCTTCATGTATAATGATCAACTCGATACTCCCTAGCCCCCAACAGCCTTTTTTTTCATAACACTTTAACCAGAGTGACGGGAGAGCGGCATTTCAGAAAACGTGCTTATCTCGGCGAGAAAAAGCGATTTCGGCAATAAAATTTAAAACGCGTGTAAAACATAAACCAAACGATGAAATTGGTTATTTCTTCATGTATAATGATCAACTCGATACTCCCTAGCCCCCAACAGCCTTTTTTTTCATAACACTTTAACCAGAGTGACGGGAGAGCGGCATTTCAGAAAACGTGCTTATCTCGGCGAGAAAAAGCGATTTCGGCAATAAAATTTAAAACGCGTGTAAAACATAAACAAAACGATGAAATTGGTTATTTCTTCATGTATAATGATCAACTCGATACTCCCTAGCCCCCAACAGCCTTTTTTTTCATAACACTTTAACCAGAGTGACGGGAGAGCGGCATTTCAGAAAACGTGCTTATCTCGGCGAGAAAAAGCGATTTCGGCAATAAAATTTAAAACGCGTGTAAAACATAAACCAAACGATGAAATTGGTTATTTCTTCAAGTATAATGATCAACTCGATACTCCCTAGCCCCCAACAGCCTTTTTTTTCATAACACTTTAACCAGAGTGACGGGAGAGCGGCATTTCAGAAAACGTGCTTATCTCGGCGAGAAAAAGCGATTTCGGCAATAAAATTTAAAACGCGTGTAAAACATAAACCAAACGATGAAATTGGTTATTTCTTCATGTATAATGATCAACTCGATACTCCCTAGCCCCCAACAGCCTTTTTTTTCATAACACTTCAACCAGAGTGACGGGAGAGCGGCATTTCAGAAAACGTGCTTATCTCGGCGAGAAAAAGCGATTTCGGCAATAAAATTTAAAACGCGTGTAAAACATAAACCAAACGATGAAATTGGTTATTTCTTCATGTATAATGATCAACTCGATACTCCCTAGCCCCCAACAGCCTTTTTTTTTCATAACACTTTAACCAGAGTGACGGGAGAGCGTCATTTCAGAAAACGTGCTTATCTCGGCGAGAAAAAGCGATTTCGGCAATAAAATTTAAAACGCGTGTAAAACATAAACCAAACGATGAAATTGGTTATTTCTTCATGTATAATGATCAACTCGAGTCGAGCTCCAGGGAGAAAGGCTGATTTTTCGCTTTTTGAGGCCGACCGACGAACCGGCGCGGGGCGGACTCAAAAGCCCGCAGAGCCGTAGGCACTTAGAAAAGTTTCGCCTTTGGCTGTGAGCTCCAGGGGAGAGGCTGGTTTTGCGTTATTTTAGGCCGGCTGGAGAACCGGCGCGGGTCGGACGCACAATCCCCGCAGAGCCGTGGGCACTTAGAAAATTTTTGCCAAGTTGGCTCTGAGCGCCTGGTACCTAATATGGAAGTATAGAGGCCGACTTTCGGGCAAGATCACGCCGCGTTAGGCTTCCAGGACCCCGGCTAAGCAATTTTACCGGGCCGCCCGGTTCTTTTTTTGAACCAGCCCGGTTCTTTTTACACTTCCAGCTGGAGCTCAGCAGCGGCTTTTTGCGCAAGATCACGCCGGGTTAGGCTTCCAGGACCTCGGCTAAGCAATTCTACCGGGCCGCCCGGTTCTTTTTTTGAACCAGCCCGGTTCTTTTTACACTTCCAGCTGGAGCTCACGAGCGGCTTTTTGGACAAGATCACGCCGTGTTAGGCTTCCAGAGCCCCGGCTAAGCAATTTTACCGGCCCGCCCGGTTCTTTTTTTTAACCAGCCCGGTTCTTTTTACACTTCCAGCTGGAGCTCAGCAGCGGGTTTTTGGACAAGATCACGCCGTAATAGGCTTCCAGAGCCCCGGCTAAGCAATTTTACAGGGTCGCCCGGTTCTTTTTTTTAACCAGCCCGGTTTTTTTTACACTTCCAGCTGGAGCTCAGCAGCGGCTTTTTGCACAGTATCACGCCGGGTTAGGCTTCCAGAGCCCCGGCTAAGCAATTTTACCGGGCCGCCCGGTTCTTTTTTTTAACCAGCCCGGTTCTTTTTACACTTCCAGCTGGAGCTCAGCAGCGGCTTTTTGGACAAGATCACGCCGTGTTAGGCTTCCAGAGCCCCGGCTAAGCAATTTTACCGGGTCGCCCGGTTCTTTTTTTAACCAGCCCGGTTCTTTTTACACTTCCAGCTGGAGCTCAGCATCGTGTAAAACATAAACCAAACGATGAAATTGGTTATTTCTTCATGTATAATGATCAACTCGATACTCCCTAGCCCCCAACAGCCTTTTTTTTTCATAACACTTTAACCAGAGTGACGGGAGAGCGGCATTTCAGAAAACGTGCTTATCTCGGCGAGAAAAAGCGATTTCGGCAATAAAATTTAAAACGCGTGTAAAACATAAACCAAACGATGAAATTGGTTATTTCTTCATGTATAATGATCAACTCGATACTCCCTAGCCCCCAACAGCCTTTTTTTTCACAACACTTTAACCAGAGTGACGGGAGAGCGGCATTTCAGAAAACGTGCTTATCTCGGCGAGAAAAAGCGATTTCGGCAATAAAATTTAAAACGCGTGTAAAACATAAACCAAACGATGAAATTGGTTATTTCTTCATGTATAATGATCAACTCGATACTCCCTAGCCCCCAACAGCCTTTTTTTTCATAACACTTTAACCAGAGTGACGGGAGAGCGGCATTTCAGAAAACGTGCTTATCTCGGCGAGAAAAAGCGATTTCGGCAATAAAATTTAAAACGCGTGTAAAACATAAACCAAACGATGAAATTGGTTATTTCTTCATGTATAATGATCAACTCGATACTCCCTAGCCCCCAACAGCCTTTTTTTTCATAACACTTTAACCAGAGTGACGGGAGAGCGGCATTTCAGAAAACGTGCTTATCTCGGCGAGAAAAAGCGATTTCGGCAATAAAATTTAAAACGCGTGTAAAACATAAACCAAACGATGAAATTGGTTATTTCTTCATGTATAATGATCAACTCGATACTCCCTAGCCCCCAACAGCCTTTTTTTTTCATAACACTTTAACCAGAGTGACGGGAGAGCGGCATTTCAGAAAACGTGCTTATCTCGGCGAGAAAAAGCGATTTCGGCAATAAAATTTAAAACGCGTGTAAAACATAAACCAAACGATGAAATTGGTTATTTCTTCATGTATAATGATCAACTCGATACTCCCTAGCCCCCAACAGCCTTTTTTTTCACAACACTTTAACCAGAGTGACGGGAGAGCGGCATTTCAGAAAACGTGCTTATCTCGGCGAGAAAAAGCGATTTCGGCAATAAAATTTAAAACGCGTGTAAAACATAAACCAAACGATGAAATTGGTTATTTCTTCATGTATAATGATCAACTCGATACTCCCTAGCCCCCAACAGCCTTTTTTTTCATAACACTTTAACCAGAGTGACGGGAGAGCGGCATTTCAGAAAACGTGCTTATCTCGGCGAGAAAAAGCGATTTCGGCAATAAAATTTAAAACGCGTGTAAAACATAAACGAAACGATGAAATTGGTTATTTCTTCATGTATAATGATCAACTCGATACTCCCTAGCCCCCAACAGCCTTTTTTTTCATAACACTTTAACCAGAGTGACGGGAGAGCGGCATTTCAGAAAACGTGCTTATCTCGGCGAGAAAAAGCGATTTCGGCAATAAAATTTAAAACGCGTGTAAAACATAAACCAAACGATGAAATTGGTTATTTCTTCATGTATAATGATCAACTCGATACTCCCTAGCCCCCAACAGCCTTTTTTTTCATAACACTTTAACCAGAGTGACGGGAGAGCGGCATTTCAGAAAACGTGCTTATCTCGGCGAGAAAAAGCGATTTCGGCAATAAAATTTAAAACGCGTGTAAAACATAAACCAAACGATGAAATTGGTTATTTCTTCATGTATAATGATCAACTCGATACTCCCTAGCCCCCAACAGCCTTTTTTTTCATAACACTTTAACCAGAGTGACGGGAGAGCGGCATTTCAGAAAACGTGCTTATCTCGGCGAGAAAAAGCGATTTCGGCAATAAAATTTAAAACGCGTGTAAAACATAAACCAAACGATGAAATTGGTTATTTCTTCATGTATAATGATCAACTCGATACTCCCTAGCCCCCAACAGCCTTTTTTTTCATAACACTTTAACCAGAGTGACGGGAGAGCGGCATTTCAGAAAACGTGCTTATCTCGGCGAGAAAAAGCGATTTCGGCAATAAAATTTAAAACGCGTGTAAAACATAAACCAAACGATGAAATTGGTTATTTCTTCATGTATAATGATCAACTCGATACTCCCTAGCCCCCAACAGCCTTTTTTTTCATAACACTTTAACCAGAGTGACGGGAGAGCGGCATTTCAGAAAACGTGCTTATCTCGGCGAGAAAAAGCGATTTCGGCAATAAAATTTAAAACGCGTGTAAAACATAAACCAAACGATGAAATTGGTTATTTCTTCATGTATAATGATCAACTCGATACTCCCTAGCCCCCAACAGCCTTTTTTTTCATAACACTTTAACCAGAGTGACGGGAGAGCGGCATTTCAGAAAACGTGCTTATCTCGGCGAGAAAAAGCGATTTCGGCAATAAAATTTAAAACGCGTGTAAAACATAAACCAAACGATGAAATTGGTTATTTCTTCATGTATAATGATCAACTCGATACTCCCTAGCCCCCAACAGCCTTTTTTTTCATAACACTTTAACCAGAGTGACGGGAGAGCGGCATTTCAGAAAACGTGCTTATCTCGGCGAGAAAAAGCGATTTCGGCAATAAAATTTAAAACGCGTGTAAAACATAAACCAAACGATGAAATTGGTTATTTCTTCAAGTATAATGATCAACTCGATACTCCCTAGCCCCCAACAGCCTTTTTTTTCATAACACTTTAACCAGAGTGACGGGAGAGCGGCATTTCAGAAAACGTGCTTATCTCGGCGAGAAAAAGCGATTTCGGCAATAAAATTTAAAACGCGTGTAAAACATAAACCAAACGATGAAATTGGTTATTTCTTCATGTATAATGATCAACTCGATACTCCCTAGCCCCCAACAGCCTTTTTTTTCATAACACTTCAACCAGAGTGACGGGAGAGCGGCATTTCAGAAAACGTGCTTATCTCGGCGAGAAAAAGCGATTTCGGCAATAAAATTTAAAACGCGTGTAAAACATAAACCAAACGATGAAATTGGTTATTTCTTCATGTATAATGATCAACTCGATACTCCCTAGCCCCCAACAGCCTTTTTTTTCATAACACTTTAACCAGAGTGACGGGAGAGCGGCATTTCAGAAAACGTGCTTATCTCGGCGAGAAAAAGCGATTTCGGCAATAAAATTTAAAACGCGTGTAAAACATAAACCAAACGATGAAATTGGTTATTTCTTCATGTATAATGATCAACTCGAGTCGAGCTCCAGGGAGAGAGGCTGATTTTTCGCTTTTTGAGGCCGACCGACGAACCGGCGCGGGGCGGACTCAAAAGCCCGCAGAGCCGTAGGCACTTAGAAAAGTTTCGCCTTTGGCTGTGAGCTCCAGGGGAGAGGCTGGTTTTGCGTTATTTTAGGCCGGCTGGAGAACCGGCGCGGGTCGGACGCACAATCCCCGCAGAGCCGTGGGCAAGTTGGCTCTGAGCGCCTGGTACCTAATATAGAGGCCGACTTTCGGGCAAGATCACGCCGCGTTAGGCTTCCAGGACCCCGGCTAAGCAATTTTACCGGGCCGCCCGGTTCTTTTTTTGAACCAGCCCGGTTCTTTTTACACTTCCAGCTGGAGCTCAGCAGCGGCTTTTTGCGCAAGATCACGCCGGGTTAGGCTTCCAGGACCTCGGCTAAGCAATTCTACCGGGCCGCCCGGTTCTTTTTTTGAACCAGCCCGGTTCTTTTTACACTTCCAGCTGGAGCTCACGAGCGGCTTTTTGGACAAGATCACGCCGTGTTAGGCTTCCAGAGCCCCGGCTAAGCAATTTTACCGGCCCGCCCGGTTCTTTTTTTTAACCAGCCCGGTTCTTTTTACACTTCCAGCTGGAGCTCAGCAGCGGGTTTTTGGACAAGATCACGCCGTGTTAGGCTTCCAGAGCCCCGGCTAAGCAATTTTACAGGGTCGCCCGGTTCTTTTTTTTAACCAGCCCGGTTTTTTTTACACTTCCAGCTGGAGCTCAGCAGCGGCTTTTTGCACAGTATCACGCCGGGTTAGGCTTCCAGAGCCCCGGCTAAGCAATTTTACCGGGCCGCCCGGTTCTTTTTTTTAACCAGCCCGGTTCTTTTTACACTTCCAGCTGGAGCTCAGCAGCGGCTTTTTGGACAAGATCACGCCGTGTTAGGCTTCCAGAGCCCCGGCTAAGCAATTTTACCGGGTCGCCCGGTTCTTTTTTTAACCAGCCCGGTTCTTTTTACACTTCCAGCTGGAGCTCAGCATCGTGTAAAACATAAACCAAACGATGAAATTGGTTATTTCTTCATGTATAATGATCAACTCGATACTCCCTAGCCCCCAACAGCCTTTTTTTTCATAACACTTTAACCAGAGTGACGGGAGAGCGGCATTTCAGAAAACGTGCTTATCTCGGCGAGAAAAAGCGATTTCGGCAATAAAATTTAAAACGCGTGTAAAACATAAACCAAACGATGAAATTGGTTATTTCTTCATGTATAATGATCAACTCGATACTCCCTAGCCCCCAACAGCCTTTTTTTTCATAACACTTTAACCAGAGTGACGGGAGAGCGGCATTTCAGAAAACGTGCTTATCTCGGCGAGAAAAAGCGATTTCGGCAATAAAATTTAAAACGCGTGTAAAACATAAACAAAACGATGAAATTGGTTATTTCTTCATGTATAATGATCAACTCGATACTCCCTAGCCCCCAACAGCCTTTTTTTTCACAACACTTTAACCAGAGTGACGGGAGAGCGGCATTTCAGAAAACGTGCTTATCTCGGCGAGAAAAAGCGATTTCGGCAATAAAATTTAAAACGCGTGTAAAACATAAACCAAACGATGAAATTGGTTATTTCTTCATGTATAATGATCAACTCGATACTCCCTAGCCCCCAACAGCCTTTTTTTTCATAACACTTTAACCAGAGTGACGGGAGAGCGGCATTTCAGAAAACGTGCTTATCTCGGCGAGAAAAAGCGATTTCGGCAATAAAATTTAAAACGCGTGTAAAACATAAACCAAACGATGAAATTGGTTATTTCTTCATGTATAATGATCAACTCGATACTCCCTAGCCCCCAACAGCCTTTTTTTTCATAACACTTTAACCAGAGTGACGGGAGAGCGGCATTTCAGAAAACGTGCTTATCTCGGCGAGAAAAAGCGATTTCGGCAATAAAATTTAAAACGCGTGTAAAACATAAACCAAACGATGAAATTGGTTATTTCTTCATGTATAATGATCAACTCGATACTCCCTAGCCCCCAACAGCCTTTTTTTTCATAACACTTTAACCAGAGTGACGGGAGAGCGGCATTTCAGAAAACGTGCTTATCTCGGCGAGAAAAAGCGATTTCGGCAATAAAATTTAAAACGCGTGTAAAACATAAACCAAACGATGAAATTGGTTATTTCTTCATGTATAATGATCAACTCGATACTCCCTAGCCCCCAACAGCCTTTTTTTTCATAACACTTTAACCAGAGTGACGGGAGAGCGGCATTTCAGAAAACGTGCTTATCTCGGCGAGAAAAAGCGATTTCGGCAATAAAATTTAAAACGCGTGTAAAACATAAACCAAACGATGAAATTGGTTATTTCTTCAACTCGATACTCCCTAGCCCCCAACAGCCTTTTTTTTTTATAACACTTTAACCAGAGTGACGGGAAGAGCGGCATTTCAGAAAACGTGCTTATCTCGGCGAGAAAAAGCGATTTCGGCAATGAAAAATTTAAAACGCGTGTAAAACATAAACCAAACGATGAAATTGGTTATTTCTTCATGTATAATGATCAACTCGATACTCCCTAGCCCCCAACAGCCTTTTTTTTTTCATAACACTTTAACCAGAGTGACGGTGAGAGCGGCATTTTCAGAAAACGTGCTTATCTCGGCGAGAAAAAGCGATTTCGGCAATAAAATTTAAAACGCGTGTAAAACATAAACCAAACGATGAAATTGCTTATTTCTTCATGTATAATGATCAACTCGATACTCCCTAGCCCCCAACAGCCTTTTTTTTCATAACACTTTAACCAGAGTGACGGGAGAGCGGCATTTCAGAAAACGTGCTTATCTCGGCGAGAAAAAGCGATTTCGGCAATAAAATTTAAAACGCGTGTAAAACATAAACCAAACGATGAAATTGCTTATTTCTTCATGTATAATGATCAACTCGATACTCCCTAGCCCCCAACAGCCTTTTTTTTTCATAACACTTTAACCAGAGTGACGGAGAGAGCGGCATTTCAGAAAACGTGCTTATCTCGGCGAGAAAAAGCGATTTCGGCAATAAAATTTAAAACGCGTGTAAAACATAAACCAAACGATGAAATTGCTTATTTCTTCATGTATAATGATCAACTCGATACTCCCTAGCCCCCAACAGCCTTTTTTTTTCATAACACTTTAACCAGAGTGACGGGAGAGCGGCATTTCAGAAAACGTGCTTATCTCGGCGAGAAAAAGCGATTTCGGCAATAAAATTTAAAACGCGTGTAAAACATAAAACCAAACGATGAAATTGGTTATTTCTTCATGTATAATGATCAACTCGATACTCCCTAGCCCCCAACAGCCTTTTTTTTCATAACACTTTAACCAGAGTGACGGGGAGAGCGGCATTTCAGAAAACGTGCTTATCTCGGCGAGAAAAAGCGATTTCGGCAATAAAATTTAAAACGCGTGTAAAACATAAACCAAACGATGAAATTGGTTATTTCTTCATGTATAATGATCAACTCGATACTCCCTAGCCCCCAACAGCCTTTTTTTTCATAACACTTTAACCAGAGTGACGGGAGAGCGGCATTTCAGAAAACGTGCTTATCTCGGCGAGAAAAAGCGATTTTCGGCAATAAAATTTAAAACGCGTGTAAAACATAAACCAAACGATGAAATTGGTTATTTCTTCATGTATAATGATCAACTCGATACTCCCTAGCCCCCAACAGCCTTTTTTTTCATAACACTTTAACCAGAGTGACGGGAGAGCGGCATTTCAGAAAACGTGCTTATCTCGGCGAGAAAAAGCGATTTCGGCAATAAAATTTAAAACGCGTGTAAAACATAAACCAAACGATGAAATTGGTTATTTCTTCATGTATAATGATCAACTCGATACTCCCTAGCCCCCAACAGCCTTTTTTTTCATAACACTTTAACCAGAGTGACGGGAGAGCGGCATTTCAGAAAACGTGCTTATCTCGGCGAGAAAAAGCGATTTCGGCAATAAAATTTAAAACGCGTGTAAAACATAAACCAAACGATGAAATTGGTTATTTCTTCATGTATAATGATCAACTCGATACTCCCTAGCCCCCAACAGCCTTTTTTTTCATAACACTTTAACCAGAGTGACGGGAGAGTGGCATTTCAGAAAACGTGCTTATCTCGGCGAGAAAAAGCGATTTCGGCAATAAAATTTAAAACGCGTGTAAAACATAAACCAAACGATGAAATTGGTTATTTCTTCATGTATAATGATCAACTCGATACTCCCTAGCCCCCAACAGCCTTTTTTTTCATAACACTTTAACCAGAGTGACGGAGAGCGGCATTTCAGAAAACGTGCTTATCTCGGCGAGAAAAAGCGATTTCGGCAATAAATTTAAAACGCGTGTAAAACGATAAACCAAACGATGAAATTGGTTATTTCTTCATGTATAATGATCAACTCGATACTCCCTAGCCCCCAACAGCCTTTTTTTTCATAACACTTTAACCAGAGTGACGGGAGAGCGGCATTTCAGAAAACGTGCTTATCTCGGCGAGAAAAAGCGATTTCGGCAATAAAATTTAAAACGCGTGTAAAACATAAACCAAACGATGAAATTGGTTATTTCTTCATGTATAATGATCAACTCGATACTCCCTAGCCCCAACAGCCTTTTTTTTCATAACACTTTAACCAGAGTGACGGAAGAGCGGCATTTCAGAAAACGTGCTTATCTCGGCGAGAAAAAGCGATTTCGGCAATAAAAATTTAAAACGCGTGTAAAACATAAACCAAACGATGAAATTGGTTATTTCTTCATGTATAATGATCAACTCGATACTCCCTAGCCCCCAACAGCCTTTTTTTTCTTAACACTTTAACCAGAGTGACGGGAGAGCGGCATTTCAGAAAACGTGCTTATCTCGGCGAGAAAAAGCGATTTCGGCAATAAAATTTAAAACGCGTGTAAAACATAAACCAAACGATGAAATTGGTTATTTCTTCATGTATAATGATCAACTCGATACTCCCTAGCCCCCAACAGCCTTTTTTTTCATAACACTTTAACCAGAGTGACGGGAGAGCGGCATTTCAGAAAACGTGCTTATCTCGGCGAGAAAAGCGATTTCGGCAATAAAATTTAAAACGCGTGTAAAACATAAACCAAACGATGAAATTGGTTATTTCTTCATGTATAATGATCAACTCGATACTCCCTAGCCCCCAACAGCCTTTTTTTTCATAACACTTTAACCAGAGTGACGGGAGAGCGGCATTTCAGAAAACGTGCTTATCTCGGCGAGAAAAAGCGATTTCGGCAATAAAATTTAAAACGCGTGTAAAACATAAACCAAACGATGAAATTGTGGTTATTTCTTCATGTATAATGATCAACTCGATACTCCCTAGCCCCCAACAGCCTTTTTTTTCATAACACTTTAACCAAGTGACGGGAGAGCGGCATTTCAGAAAACGTGCTTATCTCGGCGAGAAAAAGCGATTTCGGCAATAAAATTTAAAACGCGTGTAAAACATAAACCAAACGATGAAATTGGTTATTTTTTCATGTATAATGATCAACTCGATACTCCCTAGCCCCCAACAGCCTTTTTTTTCATAACACTTTAACCAGAGTGACGGGAGAGCGGCATTTCAGAAAACGTGCTTATCTCGGCGAGAAAAAGCGATTTCGGCAATAAAATTTAAAACGCGTGTAAAACATAAACCAAACGATGAAATTGGTTATTTCTTCATGTATAATGATCAACTCCGATACTCCCTAGCCCCCAACAGCCTTTTTTTTCATAACACTTTAACCAGAGTGACGGGAGAGCGGCATTTCAGAAAACGTGCTTATCTCGGCGAGAAAAAGCGATTTCGGCAATAAAATTTAAAACGCGTGTAAAACATAAACCAAACGATGAAATTGGTTATTTCTTCATGTATAATGATCAACTCGATACTCCCTAGCCCCCAACAGCCTTTTTTTTCATAACACTTTAACCAGAGTGACGGGAGAGCGGCATTTCAGAAAACGTGCTTATCTCGGCGAGAAAAAGCGATTTCGGCAATAAAATTTAAAACGCGTGTAAAACATAAACCAAACGATGAAATTGGTTATTTCTTCATGTATAATGATCAACTCGATACTCCCTAGCCCCCAACAGCCTTTTTTTTCATAACACTTTAACCAGAGTGACGGGAGAGCGGCATTTCAGAAAACGTGCTTATCTCGGCGAGAAAAAGCGATTTCGGCAATAAAATTTAAAACGCGTGTAAAACATAAACCAAACGATGAAATTGGTTATTTCTTCATGTATAATGATCAACTCGATACTCCCTAGCCCCCAACAGCCTTTTTTTTCATAACACTTTAACCAGAGTGACGGGAGAGCGGCATTTCAGAAAACGTGCTTATCTCGGCGAGAAAAAGCGATTTCGGCAATAAAATTTAAAACGCGTGTAAAACATAAACCAAACGATGAAATTGGTTATTTCTTCATGTATAATGATCAACTCGATACTCCCTAGCCCCCAACAGCCTTTTTTTTCATAACACTTTAACCAGAGTGACGGGAGAGCGGCATTTCAGAAAACGTGCTTATCTCGGCGAGAAAAAGCGATTTCGGCAATAAAATTTAAAACGCGTGTAAAACATAAACCAAACGATGAAATTGGTTATTTCTTCATGTATAATGATCAACTCGATACTCCCTAGCCCCCAACAGCCTTTTTTTTCATAACACTTTAACCAGAGTGACGGGAGAGCGGCATTTCAGAAAACGTGCTTATCTCGGCGAGAAAAAGCGATTTCGGCAATAAAATTTAAAACGCGTGTAAAACATAAACCAAACGATGAAATTGCTTATTTCTTCATGTATAATGATCAACTCGATACTCCCTAGCCCCCAACAGCCTTTTTTTTCATAACACTTTAACCAGAGTGACGGGAGAGCGGCATTTCAGAAAACGTGCTTATCTCGGCGAGAAAAAGCGATTTCGGCAATAAAATTTAAAACGCGTGTAAAACATAAACCAAACGATGAAATTGCTTATTTCTTCATGTATAATGATCAACTCGATACTCCCTAGCCCCCAACAGCCTTTTTTTTCATAACACTTTAACCAGAGTGACGGGAGAGCGGCATTTCAGAAAACGTGCTTATCTCGGCGAGAAAAAGCGATTTCGGCAATAAAATTTAAAACGCGTGTAAAACATAAACCAAACGATGAAATTGCTTATTTCTTCATGTATAATGATCAACTCGATACTCCCTAGCCCCCAACAGCCTTTTTTTTCATAACACTTTAACCAGAGTGACGGGAGAGCGGCATTTCAGAAAACGTGCTTATCTCGGCGAGAAAAAGCGATTTCGGCAATAAAATTTAAAACGCGTGTAAAACATAAACCAAACGATGAAATTGGTTATTTCTTCATGTATAATGATCAACTCGATACTCCCTAGCCCCCAACAGCCTTTTTTTTCATAACACTTTAACCAGAGTGACGGGAGAGCGGCATTTCAGAAAACGTGCTTATCTCGGCGAGAAAAAGCGATTTCGGCAATAAAATTTAAAACGCGTGTAAAACATAAACCAAACGATGAAATTGGTTATTTCTTCATGTATAATGATCAACTCGATACTCCCTAGCCCCCAACAGCCTTTTTTTTCATAACACTTTAACCAGAGTGACGGGAGAGCGGCATTTCAGAAAACGTGCTTATCTCGGCGAGAAAAAGCGATTTCGGCAATAAAATTTAAAACGCGTGTAAAACATAAACCAAACGATGAAATTGGTTATTTCTTCATGTATAATGATCAACTCGATACTCCCTAGCCCCCAACAGCCTTTTTTTTCATAACACTTTAACCAGAGTGACGGGAGAGCGGCATTTCAGAAAACGTGCTTATCTCGGCGAGAAAAAGCGATTTCGGCAATAAAATTTAAAACGCGTGTAAAACATAAACCAAACGATGAAATTGGTTATTTCTTCATGTATAATGATCAACTCGATACTCCCTAGCCCCCAACAGCCTTTTTTTTCATAACACTTTAACCAGAGTGACGGGAGAGCGGCATTTCAGAAAACGTGCTTATCTCGGCGAGAAAAAGCGATTTCGGCAATAAAATTTAAAACGCGTGTAAAACATAAACCAAACGATGAAATTGGTTATTTCTTCATGTATAATGATCAACTCGATACTCCCTAGCCCCCAACAGCCTTTTTTTTCATAACACTTTAACCAGAGTGACGGGAGAGCGGCATTTCAGAAAACGTGCTTATCTCGGCGAGAAAAAGCGATTTCGGCAATAAAATTTAAAACGCGTGTAAAACATAAACCAAACGATGAAATTGGTTATTTCTTCATGTATAATGATCAACTCGATACTCCCTAGCCCCCAACAGCCTTTTTTTTCATAACACTTTAACCAGAGTGACGGGAGAGCGGCATTTCAGAAAACGTGCTTATCTCGGCGAGAAAAAGCGATTTCGGCAATAAAATTTAAAACGCGTGTAAAACATAAACCAAACGATGAAATTGGTTATTTCTTCATGTATAATGATCAACTCGATACTCCCTAGCCCCCAACAGCCTTTTTTTTCATAACACTTTAACCAGAGTGACGGGAGAGCGGCATTTCAGAAAACGTGCTTATCTCGGCGAGAAAAAGCGATTTCGGCAATAAAATTAAAAACGCGTGTAAAACATAAACCAAACGATGAAATTGGTTATTTCTTCATGTATAATGATCAACTCGATACTCCCTAGCCCCCAACAGCCTTTTTTTTCATAACACTTTAACCAGAGTGACGGGAGAGCGGCATTTCAGAAAACGTGCTTATCTCGGCGAGAAAAAGCGATTTCGGCAATAAAATTAAAAACGCGTGTAAAACATAAACCAAACGATGAAATTGGTTATTTCTTCATGTATAATGATCAACTCGATACTCCCTAGCCCCCAACAGACTTTTTTTTCATAACACTTTAACCAGAGTGACGGGAGAGCGGCATTTCAGAAAACGTGCTTATCTCGGCGAGAAAAAGCGATTTCGGCAATAAAATTTAAAACGCGTGTAAAACATAAACCAAACGATGAAATTGGTTATTTCTTCATGTATAATGATCAACTCGATACTCCCTAGCCCCCAACAGCCTTTTTTTTCATAACACTTTAACCAGAGTGACGGGAGAGCGGCATTTCAGAAAACGTGCTTATCTCGGCGAGAAAAAGCGATTTCGGCAATAAAATTTAAAACGCGTGTAAAACATAAACCAAACGATGAAATTGGTTATTTCTTCATGTATAATGATCAACTCGATACTCCCTAGCCCCCAACAGCCTTTTTTTTCATAACACTTTAACCAGAGTGACGGGAGAGCGGCATTTCAGAAAACGTGCTTATCTCGGCGAGAAAAAGCGATTTCGGCAATAAAATTTAAAACGCGTGTAAAACATAAACCAAACGATGAAATTGGTTATTTCTTCATGTATAATGATCAACTCGATACTCCCTAGCCCCCAACAGCCTTTTTTTTCATAACACTTTAACCAGAGTGACGGGAGAGCGGCATTTCAGAAAACGTGCTTATCTCGGCGAGAAAAAGCGATTTCGGCAATAAAATTTAAAACGCGTGTAAAACATAAACCAAACGATGAAATTGGTTATTTCTTCATGTATAATGATCAACTCGATACTCCCTAGCCCCCAACAGCCTTTTTTTTCATAACACTTTAACCAGAGTGACGGGAGAGCGGCATTTCAGAAAACGTGCTTATCTCGGCGAGAAAAAGCGATTTCGGCAATAAAATTTAAAACGCGTGTAAAACATAAACCAAACGATGAAATTGGTTATTTCTTCATGTATAATGATCAACTCGATACTCCCTAGCCCCCAACAGCCTTTTTTTTCATAACACTTTAACCAGAGTGACGGGAGAGCGGCATTTCAGAAAACGTGCTTATCTCGGCGAGAAAAAGCGATTTCGGCAATAAAATTTAAAACGCGTGTAAAACATAAACCAAACGATGAAATTGGTTATTTCTTCATGTATAATGATCAACTCGATACTCCCTAGCCCCCAACAGCCTTTTTTTTCATAACACTTTAACCAGAGTGACGGGAGAGCGGCATTTCAGAAAACGTGCTTATCTCGGCGAGAAAAAGCGATTTCGGCAATAAAATTTAAAACGCGTGTAAAACATAAACCAAACGATGAAATTGGTTATTTCTTCATGTATAATGATCAACTCGATACTCCCTAGCCCCCAACAGCCTTTTTTTTCATAACACTTTAACCAGAGTGACGGGAGAGCGGCATTTCAGAAAACGTGCTTATCTCGGCGAGAAAAAGCGATTTCGGCAATAAAATTAAAAACGCGTGTAAAACATAAACCAAACGATGAAATTGGTTATTTCTTCATGTATAATGATCAACTCGATACTCCCTAGCCCCCAACAGCCTTTTTTTTCATAACACTTTAACCAGAGTGACGGGAGAGCGGCATTTCAGAAAACGTGCTTATCTCGGCGAGAAAAAGCGATTTCGGCAATAAAATTAAAAACGCGTGTAAAACATAAACCAAACGATGAAATTGGTTATTTCTTCATGTATAATGATCAACTCGATACTCCCTAGCCCCCAACAGCCTTTTTTTTTTCATAACACTTTAACCAGAGTGACGGGAGAGCGGCATTTCAGAAAACGTGCTTATCTCGGCGAGAAAAAGCGATTTCGGCAATAAAATTTAAAACGCGTGTAAAACATAAACCAAACGATGAAATTGGTTATTTCTTCATGTATAATGATCAACTCGATACTCCCTAGCCCCCAACAGCCTTTTTTTTCATAACACTTTAACCAGAGTGACGGGAGAGCGGCATTTCAGAAAACGTGCTTATCTCGGCGAGAAAAAGCGATTTCGGCAATAAAATTTAAAACGCGTGTAAAACATAAACCAAACGATGAAATTGGTTATTTCTTCATGTATAATGATCAACTCGATACTCCCTAGCCCCCAACAGCCTTTTTTTTCATAACACTTTAACCAGAGTGACGGGAGAGCGGCATTTCAGAAAACGTGCTTATCTCGGCGAGAAAAAGCGATTTCGGCAATAAAATTTAAAACGCGTGTAAAACATAAACCAAACGATGAAATTGGTTATTTCTTCATGTATAATGATCAACTCGAGTCGAGCTCCAGGGAGAGAGGCTGATTTTTCGCTTTTTGAGGCCGACCGACGAACCGGCGCGGGGCGGACTCAAAAGCCCGCAGAGCCGTAGGCATTAGAAAAGTTTCGCCTTTGGCTGTGAGCTCCAGGGGGAGAGGCTGGTTTTGCGTTATTTTAGGCCGGCTGGAGAACCGGCGCGGGTCGGACGCACAATCCCCGCAGAGCCGTGGGCACTTAGAAAACTTTTGCCAAGTTGGCTCTGAGCGCCTGGTACCTAATATGGAAGTATAGAGGCCGACTTTCGGGCAAGATCACGCCGCGTTAGGCTTCCAGGACCCCGGCTAAGCAATTTTACCGGGCCGCCCGGTTCTTTTTTTGAACCAGCCCGGTTCTTTTTACACTTCCAGCTGGAGCTCAGCAGCGGCTTTTTGCGCAAGATCACGCCGGGTTAGGCTTCCAGGACCTCGGCTAAGAAATTCTACCGGGCCGCCCGGTTCTTTTTTTGAACCAGCCCGGTTCTTTTTACACTTCCAGCTGGAGCTCACGAGCGGCTTTTTGGACAAGATCACGCCGTGTTAGGCTTCCAGAGCCCCGGCTAAGCAATTTTACCGGCCCGCCCGGTTCTTTTTTTTAACCAGCCCGGTTCTTTTTACACTTCCAGCTGGAGCTCAGCAGCGGGTTTTTGGACAAGATCACGCCGTGTTAGGCTTCCAGAGCCCCGGCTAAGCAATTTTACAGGGTCGCCCGGTTCTTTTTTTTAACCAGCCCGGTTTTTTTTACACTTCTAGCTGGAGCTCAGCAGCGGCTTTTTGCACAGTATCACGCCGGGTTAGGCTTCCAGAGCCCCGGCTAAGCAATTTTACCGGGCCGCCCGGTTCTTTTTTTTAACCAGCCCGGTTCTTTTTACACTTCCAGCTGGAGCTCAGCAGCGGCTTTTTGGACAAGATCACGCCGTGTTAGGCTTCCAGAGCCCCGGCTAAGCAATTTTACCGGGTCGCCCGGTTCTTTTTTTTAACCAGCCCGGTTCTTTTTACACTTCCAGCTGGAGCTCAGCAGCGGCTTTTTGGACAAGATCACGCCGTGTTAGGCTTCCAGAGCCCCGGCTAAGCAATTTTACCGGGTCGCCCGGTTCTTTTTTTAACCAGCCCGGTTCTTTTTACACTTCCAGCTGGAGCTCAGCATCGTGTAAAACATAAACCAAACGATGAAATTGGTTATTTCTTCATGTATAATGATCAACTCGATACTCCCTAGCCCCCAACAGCCTTTTTTTTCATAACACTTTAACCAGAGTGACGGGAGAGCGGCATTTCAGAAAACGTGCTTATCTCGGCGAGAAAAAGCGATTTCGGCAATAAAATTTAAAACGCGTGTAAAACATAAACCAAACGAGGAAATTGGTTATTTCTTCATGTATAATGATCAACTCGATACTCCCTAGCCCCCAACAGCCTTTTTTTTCATAACACTTTAACCAGAGTGACGGGAGAGCGGCATTTCAGAAAACGTGCTTATCTCGGCGAGAAAAAGCGATTTCGGCAATAAAATTTAAAACGCGTGTAAAACATAAACCAAACGATGAAATTGGTTATTTCTTCATGTATAATGATCAACTCGATACTCCCTAGCCCCCAACAGCCTTTTTTTTCATAACACTTTAACCAGAGTGACGGGAGAGCGGCATTTCAGAAAACGTGCTTATCTCGGCGAGAAAAAGCGATTTCGGCAATAAAATTTAAAACGCGTGTAAAACATAAACCAAACGATGAAATTGGTTATTTCTTCATGTATAATGATCAACTCGATACTCCCTAGCCCCCAACAGCCTTTTTTTTCATAACACTTTAACCAGAGTGACGGGAGAGCGGCATTTCAGAAAACGTGCTTATCTCGGCGAGAAAAAGCGATTTCGGCAATAAAATTTAAAACGCGTGTAAAACATAAACCAAACGATGAAATTGGTTATTTCTTCATGTATAATGATCAACTCGATACTCCCTAGCCCCCAACAGCCTTTTTTTTCATAACACTTTAACCAGAGTGACGGGAGAGCGGCATTTCAGAAAACGTGCTTATCTCGGCGAGAAAAAGCGATTTCGGCAATAAAATTTAAAACGCGTGTAAAACATAAACCAAACGATGAAATTGGTTATTTCTTCATGTATAATGATCAACTCGATACTCCCTAGCCCCCAACAGCCTTTTTTTTTCATAACACTTTAACCAGAGTGACGGGAGAGCGGCATTTCAGAAAACGTGCTTATCTCGGCGAGAAAAAGCGATTTCGGCAATAAAATTTAAAACGCGTGTAAAACATAAACCAAACGATGAAATTGCTTATTTCTTCATGTATAATGATCAACTCGATACTCCCTAGCCCCCAACAGCCTTTTTTTTCATAACACTTTAACCAGAGTGACGGGAGAGCGGCATTTCAGAAAACGTGCTTATCTCGGCGAGAAAAAGCGATTTCGGCAATAAAATTTAAAACGCGTGTAAAACATAAACCAAACGATGAAATTGCTTATTTCTTCATGTATAATGATCAACTCGATACTCCCTAGCCCCCAACAGCCTTTTTTTTCATAACACTTTAACCAGAGTGACGGGAGAGCGGCATTTCAGAAAACGTGCTTATCTCGGCGAGAAAAAGCGATTTCGGCAATAAAATTTAAAACGCGTGTAAAACATAAACCAAACGATGAAATTGGTTATTTCTTCATGTATAATGATCAACTCGATACTCCCTAGCCCCCAACAGCCTTTTTTTTCATAACACTTTAACCAGAGTGACGGGAGAGCGGCATTTCAGAAAACGTGCTTATCTCGGCGAGAAAAAGCGATTTCGGCAATAAAATTTAAAACGCGTGTAAAACATAAACCAAACGATGAAATTGCTTATTTCTTCATGTATAATGATCAACTCGATACTCCCTAGCCCCCAACAGCCTTTTTTTTCATAACACTTTAACCAGAGTGACGGGAGAGCGGCATTTCAGAAAACGTGCTTATCTCGGCGAGAAAAAGCGATTTCGGCAATAAAATTAAAAACGCGTGTAAAACATAAACCAAACGATGAAATTGGTTATTTCTTCATGTATAATGATCAACTCGATACTCCCTAGCCCCCAACAGCCTTTTTTTTCATAACACTTTAACCAGAGTGACGGGAGAGCGGCATTTCAGAAAACGTGCTTATCTCGGCGAGAAAAAGCGATTTCGGCAATAAAATTTAAAACGCGTGTAAAACATAAACCAAACGATGAAATTGCTTATTTCTTCATGTATAATGATCAACTCGATACTCCCTAGCCCCCAACAGCCTTTTTTTTCATAACACTTTAACCAGAGTGACGGGAGAGCGGCATTTCAGAAAACGTGCTTATCTCGGCGAGAAAAAGCGATTTCGGCAATAAAATTTAAAACGCGTGTAAAACATAAACCAAACGATGAAATTGCTTATTTCTTCATGTATAATGATCAACTCGATACTCCCTAGCCCCCAACAGCCTTTTTTTTCATAACACTTTAACCAGAGTGACGGGAGAGCGGCATTTCAGAAAACGTGCTTATCTCGGCGAGAAAAAGCGATTTCGGCAATAAAATTTAAAACGCGTGTAAAACATAAACCAAACGATGAAATTGCTTATTTCTTCATGTATAATGATCAACTCGATACTCCCTAGCCCCCAACAGCCTTTTTTTTCATAACACTTTAACCAGAGTGACGGGAGAGCGGCATTTCAGAAAACGTGCTTATCTCGGCGAGAAAAAGCGATTTCGGCAATAAAATTTAAAACGCGTGTAAAACATAAACCAAACGATGAAATTGGTTATTTCTTCATGTATAATGATCAACTCGATACTCCCTAGCCCCCAACAGCCTTTTTTTTCATAACACTTTAACCAGAGTGACGGGAGAGCGGCATTTCAGAAAACGTGCTTATCTCGGCGAGAAAAAGCGATTTTGGCAATAAAATTTAAAACGCGTGTAAAACATAAACCAAACGATGAAATTGGTTATTTCTTCATGTATAATGATCAACTCGATACGCCCTAGCCCCCAACAGCCTTTTTTTTCATAACACTTTAACCAGAGTGACGGGAGAGCGGCATTTCAGAAAACGTGCTTATCTTGGCGAGAAAAAGCGATTTCGGCAATAAAATTAAAAACGCGTGTAAAACATAAACCAAACGATGAAATTGGTTATTTCTTCATGTATAATGATCAACTCGATACTCCCTAGCCCCCAACAGCCTTTTTTTTCATAACACTTTAACCAGAGTGACGGGAGAGCGGCATTTCAGAAAACGTGCTTATCTCGGCGAGAAAAAGCGATTTCGGCAATAAAATTTAAAACGCGTGTAAAACATAAACCAAACGATGAAATTGGTTATTTCTTCATGTATAATGATCAACTCGATACTCCCTAGCCCCCAACAGCCTTTTTTTCATAACACTTTAACCAGAGTGACGGGAGAGCGGCATTTCAGAAAACGTGCTTATCTCGGCGAGAAAAAGCGATTTCGGCAATAAAATTTAAAATGCGTGTAAAACATAAACCAAACGATGAAATTGGTTATTTCTTCATGTATAATGATCAACTCGATACTCCCTAGCCCCCAACAGCCTTTTTTTTCATAACACTTTAACCAGAGTGACGGGAGAGCGGCATTTCAGAAAACGTGCTTATCTCGGCGAGAAAAAGCGATTTCGGCAATAAAATTTAAAACGCGTGTAAAACATAAACCAAACGATGAAATTGGTTATTTCTTCATGTATAATGATCAACTCGATACTCCCTAGCCCCCAACAGCCTTTTTTTTCATAACACTTTAACCAGAGTGACGGGAGAGCGGCATTTCAGAAAACGTGCTTATCTCGGCGAGAAAAAGCGATTTCGGCAATAAAATTTAAAACGCGTGTAAAACATAAACCAAACGATGAAATTGGTTATTTCTTCATGTATAATGATCAACTCGATACTCCCTAGCCCCCAACAGCCTTTTTTTTCATAACACTTTAACCAGAGTGACGGGAGAGCGGCATTTCAGAAAACGTGCTTATCTCGGCGAGAAAAAGCGATTTCGGCAATAAAATTTAAAACGCGTGTAAAACATAAACCAAACGATGAAATTGGTTATTTCTTCATGTATAATGATCAACTCGATACTCCCTAGCCCCCAACAGCCTTTTTTTTCATAACACTTTAACCAGAGTGACGGGAGAGCGGCATTTCAGAAAACGTGCTTATCTCGGCGAGAAAAAGCGATTTCGGCAATAAAATTTAAAACGCGTGTAAAACATAAACCAAACGATGAAATTGGTTATTTCTTCATGTATAATGATCAACTCGATACTCCCTAGCCCCCAACAGCCTTTTTTTTCATAACACTTTAACCAGAGTGACGGGAGAGCGGCATTTCAGAAAACGTGCTTATCTCGGCGAGAAAAAGCGATTTCGGCAATAAAATTTAAAACGCGTGTAAAACATAAACCAAACGATGAAATTGGTTATTTCTTCATGTATAATGATCAACTCGATACTCCCTAGCCCCCAACAGCCTTTTTTTTCATAACACTTTAACCAGAGTGACGGGAGAGCGGCATTTCAGAAAACGTGCTTATCTCGGCGAGAAAAAGCGATTTCGGCAATAAAATTTAAAACGCGTGTAAAACATAAACCAAACGATGAAATTGGTTATTTCTTCATGTATAATGATCAACTCGATACTCCCTAGCCCCCAACAGCCTTTTTTTTCATAACACTTTAACCAGAGTGACGGGAGAGCGGCATTTCAGAAAACGTGCTTATCTCGGCGAGAAAAAGCGATTTCGGCAATAAAATTTAAAACGCGTGTAAAACATAAACCAAACGATGAAATTGGTTATTTCTTCATGTATAATGATCAACTCGATACTCCCTAGCCCCCAACAGCCTTTTTTTTCATAACACTTTAACCAGAGTGACGGGAGAGCGGCATTTCAGAAAACGTGCTTATCTCGGCGAGAAAAAGCGATTTCGGCAATAAAATTTAAAACGCGTGTAAAACATAAACCAAACGATGAAATTGGTTATTTCTTCATGTATAATGATCAACTCGATACTCCCTAGCCCCCAACAGCCTTTTTTTTCATAACACTTTAACCAGAGTGACGGGAGAGCGGCATTTCAGAAAACGTGCTTATCTCGGCGAGATAAAGCGATTTCGGCAATAAAATTTAAAACGCGTGTAAAACATAAACCAAACGATGAAATTGGTTATTTCTTCATGTATAATGATCAACTCGATACTCCCTAGCCCCCAACAGCCTTTTTTTTCATAACACTTTAACCAGAGTGACGGGAGAGCGGCATTTCAGAAAACGTGCTTATCTCGGCGAGAAAAAGCGATTTTGGCAATAAAATTTAAAACGCGTGTAAAACATAAACCAAACGATGAAATTGGTTATTTCTTCTTGTATAATGATCAACTCGATACTCCCTAGCCCCCAACAGCCTTTTTTTTCATAACACTTTAACCAGAGTGACGGGAGAGCGGCATTTCAGAAAACGTGCTTATCTCGGCGAGAAAAAGCGATTTCGGCAATAAAATTTAAAACGCGTGTAAAACATAAACCAAACGATGAAATTGGTTATTTCTTCATGTATAATGATCAACTCGATACTCCCTAGCCCCCAACAGCCTTTTTTTTCATAACACTTTAACCAGAGTGACGGGAGAGCGGCATTTCAGAAAACGTGCTTATCTCGGCGAGAAAAAGCGATTTCGGCAATAAAATTTAAAACGCGTGAAAAACATAAACCAAACGATGAAATTGGTTATTTCTTCATGTATAATGATCAACTCGATACTCCCTAGCCCCCAACAGCCTTTTTTTTCATAACACTTTAACCAGAGTGACGGGAGAGCGGCATTTCAGAAAACGTGCTTATCTCGGCGAGAAAAAGCGATTTCGGCAATAAAATTTAAAACGCGTGTAAAACATAAACCAAACGATGAAATTGGTTATTTCTTCATGTATAATGATCAACTCGATACTCCCTAGCCCCCAACAGCCTTTTTTTTCATAACACTTTAACCAGAGTGACGGGAGAGCGGCATTTCAGAAAACGTGCTTATCTCGGCGAGAAAAAGCGATTTCGGCAATAAAATTTAAAACGCGTGTAAAACATAAACCAAACGATGAAATTGGTTATTTCTTCATGTATAATGATCAACTCGATACTCCCTAGCCCCCAACAGCCTTTTTTTCATAACACTTTAACCAGAGTGACGGGAGAGCGGCATTTCAGAAAACGTGCTTATCTCGGCGAGAAAAAGCGATTTCGGCAATAAAATTTAAAACGCGTGTAAAACATAAACCAAACGATGAAATTGGTTATTTCTTCATGTATAATGATCAACTCGATACTCCCTAGCCCCCAACAGCCTTTTTTTTCATAACACTTTAACCAGAGTGACGGGAGAGCGGCATTTCAGAAAACGTGCTTATCTCGGCGAGAAAAAGCGATTTCGGCAATAAAATTTAAAACGCGTGTAAAACATAAACCAAACGATGAAATTGGTTATTTCTTCATGTATAATGATCAACTCGATACTCCCTAGCCCCCAACAGCCTTTTTTTTCATAACACTTTAACCAGAGTGACGGGAGAGCGGCATTTCAGAAAACGTGCTTATCTCGGCGAGAAAAAGCGATTTCGGCAATAAAATTTAAAACGCGTGTAAAACATAAACCAAACGATGAAATTGGTTATTTCTTCATGTATAATGATCAACTCGATACTCCCTAGCCCCCAACAGCCTTTTTTTTCATAACACTTTAACCAGAGTGACGGGAGAGCGGCATTTCAGAAAACGTGCTTATCTCGGCGAGAAAAAGCGATTTCGGCAATAAAATTTAAAACGCGTGTAAAACATAAACCAAACGATGAAATTGGTTATTTCTTCATGTATAATGATCAACTCGATACTCCCTAGCCCCCAACAGCCTTTTTTTTCATAACACTTTAACCAGAGTGACGGGAGAGCGGCATTTCAGAAAACGTGCTTATCTCGGCGAGAAAAAGCGATTTCGGCAATAAAATTTAAAACGCGTGTAAAACATAAACCAAACGATGAAATTGGTTATTTCTTCATGTATAATGATCAACTCGATACTCCCTAGCCCCCAACAGCCTTTTTTTTCATAACACTTTAACCAGAGTGACGGGAGAGCGGCATTTCAGAAAACGTGCTTATCTCGGCGAGAAAAAGCGATTTCGGCAATAAAATTTAAAACGCGTGTAAAACATAAACCAAACGATGAAATTGGTTATTTCTTCATGTATAATGATCAACTCGATACTCCCTAGCCCCCAACAGCCTTTTTTTTCATAACACTTTAACCAGAGTGACGGGAGAGCGGCATTTCAGAAAACGTGCTTATCTCGGCGAGAAAAAGCGATTTCGGCAATAAAATTTAAAACGCGTGTAAAACATAAACCAAACGATGAAATTGGTTATTTCTTCATGTATAATGATCAACTCGATACTCCCTAGCCCCCAACAGACTTTTTTTTCATAACACTTTAACCAGAGTGACGGGAGAGCGGCATTTCAGAAAACGTGCTTATCTCGGCGAGAAAAAGCGATTTCGGCAATAAAATTTAAAACGCGTGTAAAACATAAATCAAACGATGAAATTGGTTATTTCTTCATGTATAATGATCAACTCGATACTCCCTAGCCCCCAACAGCCTTTTTTTTCATAACACTTTAACCAGAGTGACGGGAGAGCGGCATTTCAGAAAACGTGCTTATCTCGGCGAGAAAAAGAGATTTCGGCAATAAAATTTAAAACGCGTGTAAAACATAAACCAAACGATGAAATTGGTTATTTCTTCATGTATAATGATCAACTCGATACTCCCTAGCCCCCAACAGCCTTTTTTTTTCATAACACTTTAACCAGAGTGACGGGAGAGCGGCATTTCAGAAAACGTGCTTATCTCGGCGAGAAAAAGCGATTTCGGCAATAAAATTTAAAACGCGTGTAAAACATAAACCAAACGATGAAATTGGTTATTTCTTCATGTATAATGATCAACTCGATACTCCCTAGCCCCCAACAGCCTTTTTTTTCATAACACTTTAACCAGAGTGACGGGAGAGCGGCATTTCAGAAAACGTGCTTATCTCGGCGAGAAAAAGCGATTTCGGCAATAAAATTTAAAACGCGTGTAAAACATAAACCAAACGATGAAATTGGTTATTTCTTCATGTATAATGATCAACTCGATACTCCCTAGCCCCCAACAGCCTTTTTTTTCATAACACTTTAACCAGAGTGACGGGAGAGCGGCATTTCAGAAAACGTGCTTATCTCGGCGAGAAAAAGCGATTTCGGCAATAAAATTTAAAACGCGTGTAAAACATAAATCAAACGATGAAATTGGTTATTTCTTCATGTATAATGATCAACTCGATACTCCCTAGCCCCCAACAGCCTTTTTTTTCATAACACTTTAACCAGAGTGACGGGAGAGCGGCATTTCAGAAAACGTGCTTATCTCGGCGAGAAAAAGAGATTTCGGCAATAAAATTTAAAACGCGTGTAAAACATAAACCAAACGATGAAATTGCTTATTTCTTCATGTATAATGATCAACTCGATACTCCCTAGCCCCCAACAGCCTTTTTTTTCATAACACTTTAACCAGAGTGACGGGAGAGCGGCATTTCAGAAAACGTGCTTATCTCGGCGAGAAAAAGCGATTTCGGCAATAAAATTTAAAACGCGTGTAAAACATAAACCAAACGATGAAATTGGTTATTTCTTCATGTATAATGATCAACTCGATACTCCCTAGCCCCCAACAGCCTTTTTTTTCATAACACTTTAACCAGAGTGACGGGAGAGCGGCATTTCAGAAAACGTGCTTATCTCGGCGAGAAAAAGCGATTTCGGCAATAAAATTTAAAACGCGTGTAAAACATAAACCAAACGATGAAATTGGTTATTTCTTCATGTATAATGATCAACTCGATACTCCCTAGCCCCCAACAGACTTTTTTTTCATAACACTTTAACCAGAGTGACGGGAGAGCGGCATTTCAGAAAACGTGCTTATCTCGGCGAGAAAAAGCGATTTCGGCAATAAAATTTAAAACGCGTGTAAAACATAAATCAAACGATGAAATTGGTTATTTCTTCATGTATAATGATCAACTCGATACTCCCTAGCCCCCAACAGCCTTTTTTTTCATAACACTTTAACCAGAGTGACGGGAGAGCGGCATTTCAGAAAACGTGCTTATCTCGGCGAGAAAAAGAGATTTCGGCAATAAAATTTAAAACGCGTGTAAAACATAAACCAAACGATGAAATTGGTTATTTCTTCATGTATAATGATCAACTCGATACTCCCTAGCCCCCAACAGCCTTTTTTTTCATAACACTTTAACCAGAGTGACGGGAGAGCGGCATTTCAGAAAACGTGCTTATCTCGGCGAGAAAAAGCGATTTCGGCAATAAAATTTAAAACGCGTGTAAAACATAAACCAAACGATGAAATTGGTTATTTCTTCATGTATAATGATCAACTCGAGTCGATCTCCAGGGAGAGAGGCTGATTTTTCGCTTTTTGAGGCCGACCGACGAACCGGCGCGGGGCGGACTCAAAAGCCCGCAGAGCCGTAGGCACTTAGAAAAGTTTCGCCTTTGGCTGTGAGCTCCAGGGGGAGAGGCTGGTTTTGCGTTATTTTAGGCCGGCTGGAGAACCGGCGCGGGTCGGACGCACAATCCCCGCAGAGCCGTGGGCACTTAGAAAATTTTTGCCAAGTTGGCTCTGAGCGCCTGGTACCTAATATGGAAGTATAGAGGCCGACTTTCGGGCAAGATCACGCCGCGTTAGGCTTCCAGGACCCCGGCTAAGCAATTTTACCGGGCCGCCCGGTTCTTTTTTTGAACCAGCCCGGTTCTTTTTACACTTCCAGCTGGAGCTCAGCAGCGGCTTTTTGCGCAAGATCACGCCGGGTTAGGCTTCCAGGACCTCGGCTAAGAAATTCTACCGGGCCGCCCGGTTCTTTTTTTGAACCAGCCCGGTTCTTTTTACACTTCCAGCTGGAGCTCACGAGCGGCTTTTTGGACAAGATCACGCCGTGTTAGGCTTCCAGAGCCCCGGCTAAGCAATTTTACCGGCCCGCCCGGTTCTTTTTTTTAACCAGCCCGGTTCTTTTTACACTTCCAGCTGGAGCTCAGCAGCGGGTTTTTGGACAAGATCACGCCGTGTTAGGCTTCCAGAGCCCCGGCTAAGCAATTTTACAGGGTCGCCCGGTTCTTTTTTTTAACCAGCCCGGTTTTTTTTTACACTTCTAGCTGGAGCTCAGCAGCGGCTTTTTGCACAGTATCACGCCGGGTTAGGCTTCCAGAGCCCCGGCTAAGCAATTTTACCGGGCCGCCCGGTTCTTTTTTTTAACCAGCCCGGTTCTTTTTACACTTCCAGCTGGAGCTCAGCAGCGGCTTTTTGGACAAGATCACGCCGTGTTAGGCTTCCAGAGCCCCGGCTAAGCAATTTTACCGGGTCGCCCGGTTCTTTTTTTTAACCAGCCCGGTTCTTTTTACACTTCCAGCTGGAGCTCAGCAGCGGCTTTTTGGACAAGATCACGCCGTGTTAGGCTTCCAGAGCCCCGGCTAAGCAATTTTACCGGGTCGCCCGGTTCTTTTTTTAACCAGCCCGGTTCTTTTTACACTTCCAGCTGGAGCTCAGCATCGTGTAAAACATAAACCAAACGATGAAATTGGTTATTTCTTCATGTATAATGATCAACTCGATACTCCCTAGCCCCCAACAGCCTTTTTTTTCATAACACTTTAACCAGAGTGACGGGAGAGCGGCATTTCAGAAAACGTGCTTATCTCGGCGAGAAAAAGCGATTTCGGCAATAAAATTTAAAACGCGTGTAAAACATAAACCAAACGAGGAAATTGGTTATTTCTTCATGTATAATGATCAACTCGATACTCCCTAGCCCCCAACAGCCTTTTTTTTCATAACACTTTAACCAGAGTGACGGGAGAGCGCCATTTCAGAAAACGTGCTTATCTCGGCGAGAAAAAGCGATTTCGGCAATAAAATTTAAAACGCGTGTAAAACATAAACCAAACGAGGAAATTGGTTATTTCTTCATGTATAATGATCAACTCGATACTCCCTAGCCCCCAACAGCCTTTTTTTTCATAACACTTTAACCAGAGTGACGGGAGAGCGGCATTTCAGAAAACGTGCTTATCTCGGCGAGAAAAAGCGATTTCGGCAATAAAATTTAAAACGCGTGTAAAACATAAACCAAACGATGAAATTGGTTATTTCTTCATGTATAATGATCAACTCGATACTCCCTAGCCCCCAACAGCCTTTTTTTTCATAACACTTTAACCAGAGTGACGGGAGAGCGGCATTTCAGAAAACGTGCTTATCTCGGCGAGAAAAAGCGATTTCGGCAATAAAATTTAAAACGCGTGTAAAACATAAACCAAACGATGAAATTGGTTATTTCTTCATGTATAATGATCAACTCGATACTCCCTAGCCCCCAACAGCCTTTTTTTTCATAACACTTTAACCAGAGTGACGGGAGAGCGGCATTTCAGAAAACGTGCTTATCTCGGCGAGAAAAAGCGATTTCGGCAATAAAATTTAAAACGCGTGTAAAACATAAACCAAACGATGAAATTGGTTATTTCTTCATGTATAATGATCAACTCGATACTCCCTAGCCCCCAACAGCCTTTTTTTTCATTTAACCAGAGTGACGGGAGAGCGGCATTTCAGAAAACGTGCTTATCTCGGCGAGAAAAAGCGATTTCGGCAATAAAATTTAAAACGCGTGTAAAACATAAACCAAACGATGAAATTGCTTATTTCTTCATGTATAATGATCAACTCGATACTCCCTAGCCCCCAACAGCCTTTTTTTTCATAACACTTTAACCAGAGTGACGGGAGAGCGGCATTTCAGAAAACGTGCTTATCTCGGCGAGAAAAAGCGATTTCGGCAATAAAATTTAAAACGCGTGTAAAACATAAACCAAACGATGAAATTGGTTATTTCTTCATGTATAATGATCAACTCGATACTCCCTAGCCCCCAACAGCCTTTTTTTTCATAACACTTTAACCAGAGTGACGGGAGAGCGGCATTTCAGAAAACGTGCTTATCTCGGCGAGAAAAAGCGATTTCGGCAATAAAATTTAAAACGCGTGTAAAACATAAACCAAACGATGAAATTGGTTATTTCTTCATGTATAATGATCAACTCGATACTCCCTAGCCCCCAACAGCCTTTTTTTTCATAACACTTTAACCAGAGTGACGGGAGAGCGGCATTTCAGAAAACGTGCTTATCTCGGCGAGAAAAAGCGATTTCGGCAATAAAATTTAAAACGCGTGTAAAACATAAACCAAACGATGAAATTGGTTATTTCTTCATGTATAATGATCAACTCGATACTCCCTAGCCCCCAACAGCCTTTTTTTTCATAACACTTTAACCAGAGTGACGGGAGAGCGGCATTTCAGAAAACGTGCTTATCTCGGCGAGAAAAAGCGATTTCGGCAATAAAATTTAAAACGCGTGTAAAACATAAACCAAACGATGAAATTGGTTATTTCTTCATGTATAATGATCAACTCGATACTCCCTAGCCCCCAACAGCCTTTTTTTTCATAACACTTTAACCAGAGTGACGGGAGAGCGGCATTTCAGAAAACGTGCTTATCTCGGCGAGAAAAAGCGATTTCGGCAATAAAATTTAAAACGCGTGTAAAACATAAACCAAACGATGAAATTGGTTATTTCTTCATGTATAATGATCAACTCGATACTCCCTAGCCCCCAACAGCCTTTTTTTTCATAACACTTTAACCAGAGTGACGGGAGAGCGGCATTTCAGAAAACGTGCTTATCTCGGCGAGAAAAAGCGATTTCGGCAATAAAATTTAAAACGCGTGTAAAACATAAACCAAACGATGAAATTGGTTATTTCTTCATGTATAATGATCAACTCGATACTCCCTAGCCCCCAACAGCCTTTTTTTTCATAACACTTTAACCAGAGTGACGGGAGAGCGGCATTTCAGAAAACGTGCTTATCTCGGCGAGAAAAAGCGATTTCGGCAATAAAATTTAAAACGCGTGTAAAACATAAACCAAACGATGAAATTGGTTATTTCTTCATGTATAATGATCAACTCGATACTCCCTAGCCCCCAACAGCCTTTTTTTTCATAACACTTTAACCAGAGTGACGGGAGAGCGGCATTTCAGAAAACGTGCTTATCTCGGCGAGAAAAAGCGATTTCGGCAATAAAATTTAAAACGCGTGTAAAACATAAACCAAACGATGAAATTGGTTATTTCTTCATGTATAATGATCAACTCGATACTCCCTAGCCCCCAACAGCCTTTTTTTTCATAACACTTTAACCAGAGTGACGGGAGAGCGGCATTTCAGAAAACGTGCTTATCTCGGCGAGAAAAAGCGATTTCGGCAATAAAATTTAAAACGCGTGTAAAACATAAACCAAACGATGAAATTGGTTATTTCTTCATGTATAATGATCAACTCGATACTCCCTAGCCCCCAACAGCCTTTTTTTTCATAACACTTTAACCAGAGTGACGGGAGAGCGGCATTTCAGAAAACGTGCTTATCTCGGCGAGAAAAAGCGATTTCGGCAATAAAATTTAAAACGCGTGTAAAACATAAACCAAACGATGAAATTGGTTATTTCTTCATGTATAATGATCAACTCGATACTCCCTAGCCCCCAACAGCCTTTTTTTTCATAACACTTTAACCAGAGTGACGGGAGAGCGGCATTTCAGAAAACGTGCTTATCTCGGCGAGAAAAAGCGATTTCGGCAATAAAATTTAAAACGCGTGTAAAACATAAACCAAACGATGAAATTGGTTATTTCTTCATGTATAATGATCAACTCGATACTCCCTAGCCCCCAACAGCCTTTTTTTTCATAACACTTTAACCAGAGTGACGGGAGAGCGGCATTTCAGAAAACGTGCTTATCTCGGCGAGAAAAAGCGATTTCGGCAATAAAATTTAAAACGCGTGTAAAACATAAACCAAACGATGAAATTGGTTATTTCTTCATGTATAATGATCAACTCGATACTCCCTAGCCCCCAACAGCCTTTTTTTTCATAACACTTTAACCAGAGTGACGGGAGAGCGGCATTTCAGAAAACGTGCTTATCTCGGCGAGAAAAAGCGATTTCGGCAATAAAATTTAAAACGCGTGTAAAACATAAACCAAACGATGAAATTGGTTATTTCTTCATGTATAATGATCAACTCGATACTCCCTAGCCCCCAACAGCCTTTTTTTTCATAACACTTTAACCAGAGTGACGGGAGAGCGGCATTTCAGAAAACGTGCTTATCTCGGCGAGAAAAAGCGATTTCGGCAATAAAATTTAAAACGCGTGTAAAACATAAACCAAACGATGAAATTGGTTATTTCTTCATGTATAATGATCAACTCGATACTCCCTAGCCCCCAACAGCCTTTTTTTTCATAACACTTTAACCAGAGTGACGGGAGAGCGGCATTTCAGAAAACGTGCTTATCTCGGCGAGAAAAAGCGATTTCGGCAATAAAATTTAAAACGCGTGTAAAACATAAACCAAACGATGAAATTGGTTATTTCTTCATGTATAATGATCAACTCGATACTCCCTAGCCCCCAACAGCCTTTTTTTTCATAACACTTTAACCAGAGTGACGGGAGAGCGGCATTTCAGAAAACGTGCTTATCTCGGCGAGAAAAAGCGATTTCGGCAATAAAATTTAAAACGCGTGTAAAACATAAACCAAACGATGAAATTGGTTATTTCTTCATGTATAATGATCAACTCGATACTCCCTAGCCCCCAACAGCCTTTTTTTTCATAACACTTTAACCAGAGTGACGGGAGAGCGGCATTTCAGAAAACGTGCTTATCTCGGCGAGAAAAAGCGATTTCGGCAATAAAATTTAAAACGCGTGTAAAACATAAACCAAACGATGAAATTGGTTATTTCTTCATGTATAATGATCAACTCGATACTCCCTAGCCCCCAACAGCCTTTTTTTTCATAACACTTTAACCAGAGTGACGGGAGAGCGGCATTTCAGAAAACGTGCTTATCTCGGCGAGAAAAAGCGATTTCGGCAATAAAATTTAAAACGCGTGTAAAACATAAACCAAACGATGAAATTGGTTATTTCTTCATGTATAATGATCAACTCGATACTCCCTAGCCCCCAACAGCCTTTTTTTTCATAACACTTTAACCAGAGTGACGGGAGAGCGGCATTTCAGAAAACGTGCTTATCTCGGCGAGAAAAAGCGATTTCGGCAATAAAATTTAAAACGCGTGTAAAACATAAACCAAACGATGAAATTGGTTATTTCTTCATGTATAATGATCAACTCGATACTCCCTAGCCCCCAACAGCCTTTTTTTTCATAACACTTTAACCAGAGTGACGGGAGAGCGGCATTTCAGAAAACGTGCTTATCTCGGCGAGAAAAAGCGATTTCGGCAATAAAATTTAAAACGCGTGTAAAACATAAACCAAACGATGAAATTGGTTATTTCTTCATGTATAATGATCAACTCGATACTCCCTAGCCCCCAACAGCCTTTTTTTTCATAACACTTTAACCAGAGTGACGGGAGAGCGGCATTTCAGAAAACGTGCTTATCTCGGCGAGAAAAAGCGATTTCGGCAATAAAATTTAAAACGCGTGTAAAACATAAACCAAACGATGAAATTGGTTATTTCTTCATGTATAATGATCAACTCGATACTCCCTAGCCCCCAACAGCCTTTTTTTTCATAACACTTTAACCAGAGTGACGGGAGAGCGGCATTTCAGAAAACGTGCTTATCTCGGCGAGAAAAAGCGATTTCGGCAATAAAATTTAAAACGCGTGTAAAACATAAACCAAACGATGAAATTGGTTATTTCTTCATGTATAATGATCAACTCGATACTCCCTAGCCCCCAACAGCCTTTTTTTTCATAACACTTTAACCAGAGTGACGGGAGAGCGGCATTTCAGAAAACGTGCTTATCTCGGCGAGAAAAAGCGATTTCGGCAATAAAATTTAAAACGCGTGTAAAACATAAACCAAACGATGAAATTGGTTATTTCTTCATGTATAATGATCAACTCGATACTCCCTAGCCCCCAACAGCCTTTTTTTTCATAACACTTTAACCAGAGTGACGGGAGAGCGGCATTTCAGAAAACGTGCTTATCTCGGCGAGAAAAAGCGATTTCGGCAATAAAATTTAAAACGCGTGTAAAACATAAACCAAACGATGAAATTGGTTATTTCTTCATGTATAATGATCAACTCGATACTCCCTAGCCCCCAACAGCCTTTTTTTTCATAACACTTTAACCAGAGTGACGGGAGAGCGGCATTTCAGAAAACGTGCTTATCTCGGCGAGAAAAAGCGATTTCGGCAATAAAATTTAAAACGCGTGTAAAACATAAACCAAACGATGAAATTGGTTATTTCTTCATGTATAATGATCAACTCGATACTCCCTAGCCCCCAACAGCCTTTTTTTTCATAACACTTTAACCAGAGTGACGGGAGAGCGGCATTTCAGAAAACGTGCTTATCTCGGCGAGAAAAAGCGATTTCGGCAATAAAATTTAAAACGCGTGTAAAACATAAACCAAACGATGAAATTGGTTATTTCTTCATGTATAATGATCAACTCGATACTCCCTAGCCCCCAACAGCCTTTTTTTTCATAACACTTTAACCAGAGTGACGGGAGAGCGGCATTTCAGAAAACGTGCTTATCTCGGCGAGAAAAAGCGATTTCGGCAATAAAATTTAAAACGCGTGTAAAACATAAACCAAACGATGAAATTGGTTATTTCTTCATGTATAATGATCAACTCGATACTCCCTAGCCCCCAACAGCCTTTTTTTTCATAACACTTTAACCAGAGTGACGGGAGAGCGGCATTTCAGAAAACGTGCTTATCTCGGCGAGAAAAAGCGATTTCGGCAATAAAATTTAAAACGCGTGTAAAACATAAACCAAACGATGAAATTGGTTATTTCTTCATGTATAATGATCAACTCGATACTCCCTAGCCCCCAACAGCCTTTTTTTTCATAACACTTTAACCAGAGTGACGGGAGAGCGGCATTTCAGAAAACGTGCTTATCTCGGCGAGAAAAAGCGATTTCGGCAATAAAATTTAAAACGCGTGTAAAACATAAACCAAACGATGAAATTGGTTATTTCTTCATGTATAATGATCAACTCGATACTCCCTAGCCCCCAACAGCCTTTTTTTTCATAACACTTTAACCAGAGTGACGGGAGAGCGGCATTTCAGAAAACGTGCTTATCTCGGCGAGAAAAAGCGATTTCGGCAATAAAATTTAAAACGCGTGTAAAACATAAACCAAACGATGAAATTGGTTATTTCTTCATGTATAATGATCAACTCGATACTCCCTAGCCCCCAACAGCCTTTTTTTTCATAACACTTTAACCAGAGTGACGGGAGAGCGGCATTTCAGAAAACGTGCTTATCTCGGCGAGAAAAAGCGATTTCGGCAATAAAATTTAAAACGCGTGTAAAACATAAACCAAACGATGAAATTGGTTATTTCTTCATGTATAATGATCAACTCGATACTCCCTAGCCCCCAACAGCCTTTTTTTTCATAACACTTTAACCAGAGTGACGGGAGAGCGGCATTTCAGAAAACGTGCTTATCTCGGCGAGAAAAAGCGATTTCGGCAATAAAATTTAAAACGCGTGTAAAACATAAACCAAACGATGAAATTGGTTATTTCTTCATGTATAATGATCAACTCGATACTCCCTAGCCCCCAACAGCCTTTTTTTTCATAACACTTTAACCAGAGTGACGGGAGAGCGGCATTTCAGAAAACGTGCTTATCTCGGCGAGAAAAAGCGATTTCGGCAATAAAATTTAAAACGCGTGTAAAACATAAACCAAACGATGAAATTGGTTATTTCTTCATGTATAATGATCAACTCGATACTCCCTAGCCCCCAACAGCCTTTTTTTTCATAACACTTTAACCAGAGTGACGGGAGAGCGGCATTTCAGAAAACGTGCTTATCTCGGCGAGAAAAAGCGATTTCGGCAATAAAATTTAAAACGCGTGTAAAACATAAACCAAACGATGAAATTGGTTATTTCTTCATGTATAATGATCAACTCGATACTCCCTAGCCCCCAACAGCCTTTTTTTTCATAACACTTTAACCAGAGTGACGGGAGAGCGGCATTTCAGAAAACGTGCTTATCTCGGCGAGAAAAAGCGATTTCGGCAATAAAATTTAAAACGCGTGTAAAACATAAACCAAACGATGAAATTGGTTATTTCTTCATGTATAATGATCAACTCGATACTCCCTAGCCCCCAACAGCCTTTTTTTTCATAACACTTTAACCAGAGTGACGGGAGAGCGGCATTTCAGAAAACGTGCTTATCTCGGCGAGAAAAAGCGATTTCGGCAATAAAATTTAAAACGCGTGTAAAACATAAACCAAACGATGAAATTGGTTATTTCTTCATGTATAATGATCAACTCGATACTCCCTAGCCCCCAACAGCCTTTTTTTTCATAACACTTTAACCAGAGTGACGGGAGAGCGGCATTTCAGAAAACGTGCTTATCTCGGCGAGAAAAAGCGATTTCGGCAATAAAATTTAAAACGCGTGTAAAACATAAACCAAACGATGAAATTGGTTATTTCTTCATGTATAATGATCAACTCGATACTCCCTAGCCCCCAACAGCCTTTTTTTTCATAACACTTTAACCAGAGTGACGGGAGAGCGGCATTTCAGAAAACGTGCTTATCTCGGCGAGAAAAAGCGATTTCGGCAATAAAATTTAAAACGCGTGTAAAACATAAACCAAACGATGAAATTGGTTATTTCTTCATGTATAATGATCAACTCGATACTCCCTAGCCCCCAACAGCCTTTTTTTTCATAACACTTTAACCAGAGTGACGGGAGAGCGGCATTTCAGAAAACGTGCTTATCTCGGCGAGAAAAAGCGATTTCGGCAATAAAATTTAAAACGCGTGTAAAACATAAACCAAACGATGAAATTGGTTATTTCTTCATGTATAATGATCAACTCGATACTCCCTAGCCCCCAACAGCCTTTTTTTTCATAACACTTTAACCAGAGTGACGGGAGAGCGGCATTTCAGAAAACGTGCTTATCTCGGCGAGAAAAAGCGATTTCGGCAATAAAATTTAAAACGCGTGTAAAACATAAACCAAACGATGAAATTGGTTATTTCTTCATGTATAATGATCAACTCGATACTCCCTAGCCCCCAACAGCCTTTTTTTTCATAACACTTTAACCAGAGTGACGGGAGAGCGGCATTTCAGAAAACGTGCTTATCTCGGCGAGAAAAAGCGATTTCGGCAATAAAATTTAAAACGCGTGTAAAACATAAACCAAACGATGAAATTGGTTATTTCTTCATGTATAATGATCAACTCGATACTCCCTAGCCCCCAACAGCCTTTTTTTTCATAACACTTTAACCAGAGTGACGGGAGAGCGGCATTTCAGAAAACGTGCTTATCTCGGCGAGAAAAAGCGATTTCGGCAATAAAATTTAAAACGCGTGTAAAACATAAACCAAACGATGAAATTGGTTATTTCTTCATGTATAATGATCAACTCGATACTCCCTAGCCCCCAACAGCCTTTTTTTTCATAACACTTTAACCAGAGTGACGGGAGAGCGGCATTTCAGAAAACGTGCTTATCTCGGCGAGAAAAAGCGATTTCGGCAATAAAATTTAAAACGCGTGTAAAACATAAACCAAACGATGAAATTGGTTATTTCTTCATGTATAATGATCAACTCGATACTCCCTAGCCCCCAACAGCCTTTTTTTTCATAACACTTTAACCAGAGTGACGGGAGAGCGGCATTTCAGAAAACGTGCTTATCTCGGCGAGAAAAAGCGATTTCGGCAATAAAATTTAAAACGCGTGTAAAACATAAACCAAACGATGAAATTGGTTATTTCTTCATGTATAATGATCAACTCGATACTCCCTAGCCCCCAACAGCCTTTTTTTTCATAACACTTTAACCAGAGTGACGGGAGAGCGGCGAAAACGTGCTTATCTCGGCGAGAAAAAGCGATTTCGGCAATAAAATTTAAAACGCGTGTAAAACATAAACCAAACGATGAAATTGGTTATTTCTTCATGTCATAATGATCAACTCGATACTCCCTAGCCCCCAACAGCCTTTTTTTTCATAACACTTTAACCAGAGTGACGGGAGAGCGGCATTTCAGAAAACGTGCTTATCTCGGCGAGAAAAAGCGATTTCGGCAATAAAATTTAAAACGCGTGTAAAACATAAACCAAACGATGAAATTGGTTATTTCTTCATGTATATGTATAATGATCAACTCGATACTCCCTAGCCCCCAACAGCCTTTTTTTTCATAACACTTTAACCAGAGTGACGGGAGAGCGGCATTTCAGAAAACGTGCTTATCTCGGCGAGAAAAAGCGATTTCGGCAATAAAATTTAAAACGCGTGTAAAACATAAACCAAACGATGAAATTGGTTATTTCTTCATGTATAATGATCAACTCGATACTCCCTAGCCCCCAACAGCCTTTTTTTTCATAACACTTTAACCAGAGTGACGGGAGAGCGGCATTTCAGAAAACGTGCTTATCTCGGCGAGAAAAAGCGATTTCGGCAATAAAATTTAAAACGCGTGTAAAACATAAACCAAACGATGAAATTGGTTATTTCTTCATGTATAATGATCAACTCGATACTCCCTAGCCCCCAACAGCCTTTTTTTTCATAACACTTTAACCAGAGTGACGGGAGAGCGGCATTTCAGAAAACGTGCTTATCTCGGCGAGAAAAAGCGATTTCGGCAATAAAATTTAAAACGCGTGTAAAACATAAACCAAACGATGAAATTGGTTATTTCTTCATGTATAATGATCAACTCGATACTCCCTAGCCCCCAACAGCCTTTTTTTTCATAACACTTTAACCAGAGTGACGGGAGAGCGGCATTTCAGAAAACGTGCTTATCTCGGCGAGAAAAAGCGATTTCGGCAATAAAATTTAAAACGCGTGTAAAACATAAACCAAACGATGAAATTGGTTATTTCTTCATGTATAATGATCAACTCGATACTCCCTAGCCCCCAACAGCCTTTTTTTTCATAACACTTTAACCAGAGTGACGGGAGAGCGGCATTTCAGAAAACGTGCTTATCTCGGCGAGAAAAAGCGATTTCGGCAATAAAATTTAAAACGCGTGTAAAACATAAACCAAACGATGAAATTGGTTATTTCTTCATGTATAATGATCAACTCGATACTCCCTAGCCCCCAACAGCCTTTTTTTTCATAACACTTTAACCAGAGTGACGGGAGAGCGGCATTTCAGAAAACGTGCTTATCTCGGCGAGAAAAAGCGATTTCGGCAATAAAATTTAAAACGCGTGTAAAACATAAACCAAACGATGAAATTGGTTATTTCTTCATGTATAATGATCAACTCGATACTCCCTAGCCCCCAACAGCCTTTTTTTTCATAACACTTTAACCAGAGTGACGGGAGAGCGGCATTTCAGAAAACGTGCTTATCTCGGCGAGAAAAAGCGATTTCGGCAATAAAATTTAAAACGCGTGTAAAACATAAACCAAACGATGAAATTGGTTATTTCTTCATGTATAATGATCAACTCGATACTCCCTAGCCCCCAACAGCCTTTTTTTTCATAACACTTTAACCAGAGTGACGGGAGAGCGGCATTTCAGAAAACGTGCTTATCTCGGCGAGAAAAAGCGATTTCGGCAATAAAATTTAAAACGCGTGTAAAACATAAACCAAACGATGAAATTGGTTATTTCTTCATGTATAATGATCAACTCGATACTCCCTAGCCCCCAACAGCCTTTTTTTTCATAACACTTTAACCAGAGTGACGGGAGAGCGGCATTTCAGAAAACGTGCTTATCTCGGCGAGAAAAAGCGATTTCGGCAATAAAATTTAAAACGCGTGTAAAACATAAACCAAACGATGAAATTGGTTATTTCTTCATGTATAATGATCAACTCGATACTCCCTAGCCCCCAACAGCCTTTTTTTTCATAACACTTTAACCAGAGTGACGGGAGAGCGGCATTTCAGAAAACGTGCTTATCTCGGCGAGAAAAAGCGATTTCGGCAATAAAATTTAAAACGCGTGTAAAACATAAACCAAACGATGAAATTGGTTATTTCTTCATGTATAATGATCAACTCGATACTCCCTAGCCCCCAACAGCCTTTTTTTTCATAACACTTTAACCAGAGTGACGGGAGAGCGGCATTTCAGAAAACGTGCTTATCTCGGCGAGAAAAAGCGATTTCGGCAATAAAATTTAAAACGCGTGTAAAACATAAACCAAACGATGAAATTGGTTATTTCTTCATGTATAATGATCAACTCGATACTCCCTAGCCCCCAACAGCCTTTTTTTTCATAACACTTTAACCAGAGTGACGGGAGAGCGGCATTTCAGAAAACGTGCTTATCTCGGCGAGAAAAAGCGATTTCGGCAATAAAATTTAAAACGCGTGTAAAACATAAACCAAACGATGAAATTGGTTATTTCTTCATGTATAATGATCAACTCGATACTCCCTAGCCCCCAACAGCCTTTTTTTTCATAACACTTTAACCAGAGTGACGGGAGAGCGGCATTTCAGAAAACGTGCTTATCTCGGCGAGAAAAAGCGATTTCGGCAATAAAATTTAAAACGCGTGTAAAACATAAACCAAACGATGAAATTGGTTATTTCTTCATGTATAATGATCAACTCGATACTCCCTAGCCCCCAACAGCCTTTTTTTTCATAACACTTTAACCAGAGTGACGGGAGAGCGGCATTTCAGAAAACGTGCTTATCTCGGCGAGAAAAAGCGATTTCGGCAATAAAATTTAAAACGCGTGTAAAACATAAACCAAACGATGAAATTGGTTATTTCTTCATGTATAATGATCAACTCGATACTCCCTAGCCCCCAACAGCCTTTTTTTTCATAACACTTTAACCAGAGTGACGGGAGAGCGGCATTTCAGAAAACGTGCTTATCTCGGCGAGAAAAAGCGATTTCGGCAATAAAATTTAAAACGCGTGTAAAACATAAACCAAACGATGAAATTGGTTATTTCTTCATGTATAATGATCAACTCGATACTCCCTAGCCCCCAACAGCCTTTTTTTTCATAACACTTTAACCAGAGTGACGGGAGAGCGGCATTTCAGAAAACGTGCTTATCTCGGCGAGAAAAAGCGATTTCGGCAATAACATTTAAAACGCGTGTAAAACATAAACCAAACGATGAAATTGGTTATTTCTTCATGTATAATGATCAACTCGATACTCCCTAGCCCCCAACAGCCTTTTTTTTCATAACACTTTAACCAGAGTGACGGGAGAGCGGCATTTCAGAAAACGTGCTTATCTCGGCGAGAAAAAGCGATTTCGGCAATAAAATTTAAAACGCGTGTAAAACATAAACCAAACGATGAAATTGGTTATTTCTTCATGTATAATGATCAACTCGATACTCCCTAGCCCCCAACAGCCTTTTTTTTCATAACACTTTAACCAGAGTGACGGGAGAGCGGCATTTCAGAAAACGTGCTTATCTCGGCGAGAAAAAGCGATTTCGGCAATAAAATTTAAAACGCGTGTAAAACATAAACCAAACGATGAAATTGGTTATTTCTTCATGTATAATGATCAACTCGATACTCCCTAGCCCCCAACAGCCTTTTTTTTCATAACACTTTAACCAGAGTGACGGGAGAGCGGCATTTCAGAAAACGTGCTTATCTCGGCGAGAAAAAGCGATTTCGGCAATAAAATTTAAAACGCGTGTAAAACATAAACCAAACGATGAAATTGGTTATTTCTTCATGTATAATGATCAACTCGATACTCCCTAGCCCCCAACAGCCTTTTTTTTCATAACACTTTAACCAGAGTGACGGGAGAGCGGCATTTCAGAAAACGTGCTTATCTCGGCGAGAAAAAGCGATTTCGGCAATAAAATTTAAAACGCGTGTAAAACATAAACCAAACGATGAAATTGGTTATTTCTTCATGTATAATGATCAACTCGATACTCCCTAGCCCCCAACAGCCTTTTTTTTCATAACACTTTAACCAGAGTGACGGGAGAGCGGCATTTCAGAAAACGTGCTTATCTCGGCGAGAAAAAGCGATTTCGGCAATAAAATTTAAAACGCGTGTAAAACATAAACCAAACGATGAAATTGGTTATTTCTTCATGTATAATGATCAACTCGATACTCCCTAGCCCCCAACAGCCTTTTTTTTCATAACACTTTAACCAGAGTGACGGGAGAGCGGCATTTCAGAAAACGTGCTTATCTCGGCGAGAAAAAGCGATTTCGGCAATAAAATTTAAAACGCGTGTAAAACATAAACCAAACGATGAAATTGGTTATTTCTTCATGTATAATGATCAACTCGATACTCCCTAGCCCCCAACAGCCTTTTTTTTCATAACACTTTAACCAGAGTGACGGGAGAGCGGCATTTCAGAAAACGTGCTTATCTCGGCGAGAAAAAGCGATTTCGGCAATAAAATTTAAAACGCGTGTAAAACATAAACCAAACGATGAAATTGGTTATTTCTTCATGTATAATGATCAACTCGATACTCCCTAGCCCCCAACAGCCTTTTTTTTCATAACACTTTAACCAGAGTGACGGGAGAGCGGCATTTCAGAAAACGTGCTTATCTCGGCGAGAAAAAGCGATTTCGGCAATAAAATTTAAAACGCGTGTAAAACATAAACCAAACGATGAAATTGGTTATTTCTTCATGTATAATGATCAACTCGATACTCCCTAGCCCCCAACAGCCTTTTTTTTCATAACACTTTAACCAGAGTGACGGGAGAGCGGCATTTCAGAAAACGTGCTTATCTCGGCGAGAAAAAGCGATTTCGGCAATAAAATTTAAAACGCGTGTAAAACATAAACCAAACGATGAAATTGGTTATTTCTTCATGTATAATGATCAACTCGATACTCCCTAGCCCCCAACAGCCTTTTTTTTCATAACACTTTAACCAGAGTGACGGGAGAGCGGCATTTCAGAAAACGTGCTTATCTCGGCGAGAAAAAGCGATTTCGGCAATAAAATTTAAAACGCGTGTAAAACATAAACCAAACGATGAAATTGGTTATTTCTTCATGTATAATGATCAACTCGATACTCCCTAGCCCCCAACAGCCTTTTTTTTCATAACACTTTAACCAGAGTGACGGGAGAGCGGCATTTCAGAAAACGTGCTTATCTCGGCGAGAAAAAGCGATTTCGGCAATAAAATTTAAAACGCGTGTAAAACATAAACCAAACGATGAAATTGGTTATTTCTTCATGTATAATGATCAACTCGATACTCCCTAGCCCCCAACAGCCTTTTTTTTCATAACACTTTAACCAGAGTGACGGGAGAGCGGCATTTCAGAAAACGTGCTTATCTCGGCGAGAAAAAGCGATTTCGGCAATAAAATTTAAAACGCGTGTAAAACATAAACCAAACGATGAAATTGGTTATTTCTTCATGTATAATGATCAACTCGATACTCCCTAGCCCCCAACAGCCTTTTTTTTCATAACACTTTAACCAGAGTGACGGGAGAGCGGCATTTCAGAAAACGTGCTTATCTCAGCGAGAAAAAGCGATTTCGGCAATAAAATTTAAAACGCGTGTAAAACATAAACCAAACGATGAAATTGGTTATTTCTTCATGTATAATGATCAACTCGATACTCCCTAGCCCTTAACAGCCTTTTTTTTCATAACACTTTAACCAGAGTGACGGGAGAGCGGCATTTCAGAAAACGTGCTTATCTCGGCGAGAAAAAGCGATTTCGGCAATAAAATTTAAAACGCGTGTAAAACATAAACCAAACGATGAAATTGGTTATTTCTTCATGTATAATGATCAACTCGATACTCCCTAGCCCCCAACAGCCTTTTTTTTCATAACACTTTAACCAGAGTGACGGGAGAGCGGCATTTCAGAAAACGTGCTTATCTCGGCGAGAAAAAGCGATTTCGGCAATAAAATTTAAAACGCGTGTAAAACATAAACCAAACGATGAAATTGGTTATTTCTTCATGTATAATGATCAACTCGATACTCCCTAGCCCCCAACAGCCTTTTTTTTCATAACACTTTAACCAGAGTGACGGGAGAGCGGCATTTCAGAAAACGTGCTTATCTCGGCGAGAAAAAGCGATTTCGGCAATAAAATTTAAAACGCGTGTAAAACATAAACCAAACGATGAAATTGGTTATTTCTTCATGTATAATGATCAACTCGATACTCCCTAGCCCCCAACAGCCTTTTTTTTCATAACACTTTAACCAGAGTGACGGGAGAGCGGCATTTCAGAAAACGTGCTTATCTCGGCGAGAAAAAGCGATTTCGGCAATAAAATTTAAAACGCGTGTAAAACATAAACCAAACGATGAAATTGGTTATTTCTTCATGTATAATGATCAACTCGATACTCCCTAGCCCCCAACAGCCTTTTTTTTCATAACACTTTAACCAGAGTGACGGGAGAGCGGCATTTCAGAAAACGTGCTTATCTCGGCGAGAAAAAGCGATTTCGGCAATAAAATTTAAAACGCGTGTAAAACATAAACCAAACGATGAAATTGGTTATTTTTCATGTATAATGATCAACTCGATACTCCCTAGCCCCCAACAGCCTTTTTTTTCATAACACTTTAACCAGAGTGACGGGAGAGCGGCATTTCAGAAAACGTGCTTATCTCGGCGAGAAAAAGCGATTTCGGCAATAAAATTTAAAACGCGTGTAAAACATAAACCAAACGATGAAATTGGTTATTTCTTCATGTATAATGATCAACTCGAGTCGAGCTCCAGGGAGAGAGGCTGATTTTTCGCTTTTTGAGGCCGACCGACGAACCGGCGCGGGGCGGACTCAAAAGCCCGCAGAGCCGTAGGCACTTAGAAAAGTTTCGCCTTTGGCTGTGAGCTCCAGGGGGAGAGGCTGGTTTTGCGTTATTTTAGGCCGGCTGGAGAACCGGCGCGGGTCGGACGCACAATCCCCGCAGAGCCGTGGGCACTTAGAAAATTTTTGCCAAGTTGGCTCTGAGCGCCTGGTACCTAATATGGAAGTATAGAGGCCGACTTTCGGGCAAGATCACGCCGCGTTAGGCTTCCAGGACCCCGGCTAAGCAATTTTACCGGGCCGCCCGGTTCTTTTTTTGAACCAGCCCGGTTCTTTTTACACTTCCAGCTGGAGCTCAGCAGCGGCTTTTTGCCTAAGATCACGCCGGGTTAGGCTTCCAGGACCTCGGCTAAGCAATTCTACCGGGCCGCCCGGTTCTTTTTTTGAACCAGCCCGGTTCTTTTTACACTTCCAGCTGGAGCTCACGAGCGGCTTTTTGGACAAGATCACGCCGTGTTAGGCTTCCAGAGCCCCGGCTAAGCAATTTTACCGGCCCGCCCGGTTCTTTTTTTTAACCAGCCCGGTTCTTTTTACACTTCCAGCTGGAGCTCAGCAGCGGGTTTTTGGACAAGATCACGCCGTGTTAGGCTTCCAGAGCCCCGGCTAAGCAATTTTACAGGGTCGCCCGGTTCTTTTTTTTAACCAGCCCGTTTTTTTTTACACTTCCAGCTGGAGCTCAGCAGCGGCTTTTTGCACAGTATCACGCCGGGTTAGGCTTCCAGAGCCCCGGCTAAGCAATTTTACCGGGCCGCCCGGTTCTTTTTTTTAACCAGCCCGGTTCTTTTTACACTTCCAGCTGGAGCTCAGCAGCGGCTTTTTGGACAAGATCACGCCGTGTTAGGCTTCCAGAGCCCCGGCTAAGCAATTTTACCGGGTCGGCCGGTTCTTTTTTTTTAACCAGCCCGGTTCTTTTTACACTTCCAGCTCGAGCTCAGCAGCGGCTTTTTGGACAAGATCACGCCGTGTTAGGCCTCCAGAGCCCCGGCTAAGCAATTTTACCGGGTCGCCCGGTTCTTTTTTTAACCAGCCCGGTTCTTTTTACACTTCCAGCTGGAGCTCAGCATCGTGTAAAACATAAACCAAACGATGAAATTGGTTATTTCTTCATGTATAATGATCAACTCGATACTCCCTAGCCCCCAACAGCCTTTTTTTTCATAACACTTTAACCAGAGTGACGGGAGAGCGGCATTTCAGAAAACGTGCTTATCTCGGCGAGAAAAAGCGATTTCGGCAATAAAATTTAAAACGCGTGTAAAACATAAACCAAACGATGAAATTGGTTATTTCTTCATGTATAATGATCAACTCGATACTCCCTAGCCCCCAACAGCCTTTTTTTTCATAACACTTTAACCAGAGTGACGGGAGAGCGGCATTTCAGAAAACGTGCTTATCTCGGCGAGAAAAAGCGATTTCGGCAATAAAATTTAAAACGCGTGTAAAACATAAACCAAACGATGAAATTGGTTATTTCTTCATGTATAATGATCAACTCGATACTCCCTAGCCCCCAACAGCCTTTTTTTTCATAACACTTTAACCAGAGTGACGGGAGAGCGGCATTTCAGAAAACGTGCTTATCTCGGCGAGAAAAAGCGATTTCGGCAATAAAATTTAAAACGCGTGTAAAACATAAACCAAACGATGAAATTGGTTATTTCTTCATGTATAATGATCAACTCGATACTCCCTAGCCCCCAACAGCCTTTTTTTTCATAACACTTTAACCAGAGTGACGGGAGAGCGGCATTTCAGAAAACGTGCTTATCTCGGCGAGAAAAAGCGATTTCGGCAATAAAATTTAAAACGCGTGTAAAACATAAACCAAACGATGAAATTGGTTATTTCTTCATGTATAATGATCAACTCGATACTCCCTAGCCCCCAACAGCCTTTTTTTTCATAACACTTTAACCAGAGTGACGGGAGAGCGGCATTTCAGAAAACGTGCTTATCTCGGCGAGAAAAAGCGATTTCGGCAATAACATTTAAAACGCGTGTAAAACATAAACCAAACGATGAAATTGGTTATTTCTTCATGTATAATAATCAACTCGATACTCCCTAGCCCCCAACAGCCTTTTTTTTCATAACACTTTAACCAGAGTGACGGGAGAGCGGCATTTCAGAAAACGTGCTTATCTCGGCGAGAAAAAGCGATTTCGGCAATAAAATTTAAAACGCGTGTAAAACATAAACCAAACGATGAAATTGGTTATTTCTTCATGTATAATGATCAACTCGATACTCCCTAGCCCCCAACAGCCTTTTTTTTCATAACACTTTAACCAGAGTGACGGGAGAGCGGCATTTCAGAAAACGTGCTTATCTCGGCGAGAAAAAGCGATTTCGGCAATAAAATTTAAAACGCGTGTAAAACATAAACCAAACGATGAAATTGGTTATTTCTTCATGTATAATGATCAACTCGATACTCCCTAGCCCCCAACAGCCTTTTTTTTCATAACACTTTAACCAGAGTGACGGGAGAGCGGCATTTCAGAAAACGTGCTTATCTCGGCGAGAAAAAGCGATTTCGGCAATAAAATTTAAAACGCGTGTAAAACATAAACCAAACGATGAAATTGGTTATTTCTTCATGTATAATGATCAACTCGATACTCCCTAGCCCCCAACAGCCTTTTTTTTCATAACACTTTAACCAGAGTGACGGGAGAGCGGCATTTCAGAAAACGTGCTTATCTCGGCGAGAAAAAGCGATTTCGGCAATAAAATTTAAAACGCGTGTAAAACATAAACCAAACGATGAAATTGGTTATTTCTTCATGTATAATGATCAACTCGATACTCCCTAGCCCCCAACAGCCTTTTTTTTCATAACACTTTAACCAGAGTGACGGGAGAGCGGCATTTCAGAAAACGTGCTTATCTCGGCGAGAAAAAGCGATTTCGGCAATAAAATTTAAAACGCGTGTAAAACATAAACCAAACGATGAAATTGGTTATTTCTTCATGTATAATGATCAACTCGATACTCCCTAGCCCCCAACAGCCTTTTTTTTCATAACACTTTAACCAGAGTGACGGGAGAGCGGCATTTCAGAAAACGTGCTTATCTCGGCGAGAAAAAGCGATTTCGGCAATAAAATTTAAAACGCGTGTAAAACATAAACCAAACGATGAAATTGGTTATTTCTTCATGTATAATGATCAACTCGATACTCCCTAGCCCCCAACAGCCTTTTTTTTCATAACACTTTAACCAGAGTGACGGGAGAGCGGCATTTCAGAAAACGTGCTTATCTCGGCGAGAAAAAGCGATTTCGGCAATAAAATTTAAAACGCGTGTAAAACATAAACCAAACGATGAAATTGGTTATTTCTTCATGTATAATGATCAACTCGATACTCCCTAGCCCCCAACAGCCTTTTTTTTCATAACACTTTAACCAGAGTGACGGGAGAGCGGCATTTCAGAAAACGTGCTTATCTCGGCGAGAAAAAGCGATTTCGGCAATAAAATTTAAAACGCGTGTAAAACATAAACCAAACGATGAAATTGGTTATTTCTTCATGTATAATGATCAACTCGATACTCCCTAGCCCCCAACAGCCTTTTTTTTCATAACACTTTAACCAGAGTGACGGGAGAGCGGCATTTCAGAAAACGTGCTTATCTCGGCGAGAAAAAGCGATTTCGGCAATAAAATTTAAAACGCGTGTAAAACATAAACCAAACGATGAAATTGGTTATTTCTTCATGTATAATGATCAACTCGATACTCCCTAGCCCCCAACAGCCTTTTTTTTCATAACACTTTAACCAGAGTGACGGGAGAGCGGCATTTCAGAAAACGTGCTTATCTCGGCGAGAAAAAGCGATTTCGGCAATAAAATTTAAAACGCGTGTAAAACATAAACCAAACGATGAAATTGGTTATTTCTTCATGTATAATGATCAACTCGATACTCCCTAGCCCCCAACAGCCTTTTTTTTCATAACACTTTAACCAGAGTGACGGGAGAGCGGCATTTCAGAAAACGTGCTTATCTCGGCGAGAAAAAGCGATTTCGGCAATAAAATTTAAAACGCGTGTAAAACATAAACCAAACGATGAAATTGGTTATTTCTTCATGTATAATGATCAACTCGATACTCCCTAGCCCCCAACAGCCTTTTTTTTCATAACACTTTAACCAGAGTGACGGGAGAGCGGCATTTCAGAAAACGTGCTTATCTCGGCGAGAAAAAGCGATTTCGGCAATAAAATTTAAAACGCGTGTAAAACATAAACCAAACGATGAAATTGGTTATTTCTTCATGTATAATGATCAACTCGATACTCCCTAGCCCCCAACAGCCTTTTTTTTCATAACACTTTAACCAGAGTGACGGGAGAGCGGCATTTCAGAAAACGTGCTTATCTCGGCGAGAAAAAGCGATTTCGGCAATAAAATTTAAAACGCGTGTAAAACATAAACCAAACGATGAAATTGGTTATTTCTTCATGTATAATGATCAACTCGATACTCCCTAGCCCCCAACAGCCTTTTTTTTCATAACACTTTAACCAGAGTGACGGGAGAGCGGCATTTCAGAAAACGTGCTTATCTCGGCGAGAAAAAGCGATTTCGGCAATAAAATTTAAAACGCGTGTAAAACATAAACCAAACGATGAAATTGGTTATTTCTTCATGTATAATGATCAACTCGAGTCGAGCTCCAGGGAGAGAGGCTGATTTTTCGCTTTTTGAGGCCGACCGACGAACCGGCGCGGGGCGGACTCAAAAGCCCGCAGAGCCGTAGGCACTTAGAAAAGTTTCGCCTTTGGCTGTGAGCTCCAGGGGGAGAGGCTGGTTTTGCGTTATTTTAGGCCGGCTGGAGAACCGGCGCGGGTCGGACGCACAATCCCCGCAGAGCCGTGGGCACTTAGAAAATTTTTGCCAAGTTGGCTCTGAGCGCCTGGTACCTAATATGGAAGTATAGAGGCCGACTTTCGGGCAAGATCACGCCGCGTTAGGCTTCCAGGACCCCGGCTAAGCAATTTTACCGGGCCGCCCGGTTCTTTTTTTGAACCAGCCCGGTTCTTTTTACACTTCCAGCTGGAGCTCAGCAGCGGCTTTTTGCCTAAGATCACGCCGGGTTAGGCTTCCAGGACCTCGGCTAAGCAATTCTACCGGGCCGCCCGGTTCTTTTTTTGAACCAGCCCGGTTCTTTTTACACTTCCAGCTGGAGCTCACGAGCGGCTTTTTGGACAAGATCACGCCGTGTTAGGCTTCCAGAGCCCCGGCTAAGCAATTTTACCGGCCCGCCCGGTTCTTTTTTTTAACCAGCCCGGTTCTTTTTACACTTCCAGCTGGAGCTCAGCAGCGGGTTTTTGGACAAGATCACGCCGTGTTAGGCTTCCAGAGCCCCGGCTAAGCAATTTTACAGGGTCGCCCGGTTCTTTTTTTTAACCAGCCCGGTTTTTTTTACACTTCCAGCTGGAGCTCAGCAGCGGCTTTTTGCACAGTATCACGCCGGGTTAGGCTTCCAGAGCCCCGGCTAAGCAATTTTACCGGGCCGCCCGGTTCTTTTTTTTAACCAGCCCGGTTCTTTTTACACTTCCAGCTGGAGCTCAGCAGCGGCTTTTTGGACAAGATCACGCCGTGTTAGGCTTCCAGAGCCCCGGCTAAGCAATTTTACCGGGTCGGCCGGTTCTTTTTTTTTAACCAGCCCGGTTCTTTTTACACTTCCAGCTCGAGCTCAGCAGCGGCTTTTTGGACAAGATCACGCCGTGTTAGGCCTCCAGAGCCCCGGCTAAGCAATTTTACCGGGTCGCCCGGTTCTTTTTTTAACCAGCCCGGTTCTTTTTACACTTCCAGCTGGAGCTCAGCATCGTGTAAAACATAAACCAAACGATGAAATTGGTTATTTCTTCATGTATAATGATCAACTCGATACTCCCTAGCCCCCAACAGCCTTTTTTTTCATAACACTTTAACCAGAGTGACGGGAGAGCGGCATTTCAGAAAACGTGCTTATCTCGGCGAGAAAAAGCGATTTCGGCAATAAAATTTAAAACGCGTGTAAAACATAAACCAAACGATGAAATTGGTTATTTCTTCATGTATAATGATCAACTCGATACTCCCTAGCCCCCAACAGCCTTTTTTTTCATAACACTTTAACCAGAGTGACGGGAGAGCGGCATTTCAGAAAACGTGCTTATCTCGGCGAGAAAAAGCGATTTCGGCAATAAAATTTAAAACGCGTGTAAAACATAAACCAAACGATGAAATTGGTTATTTCTTCATGTATAATGATCAACTCGATACTCCCTAGCCCCCAACAGCCTTTTTTTTCATAACACTTTAACCAGAGTGACGGGAGAGCGGCATTTCAGAAAACGTGCTTATCTCGGCGAGAAAAAGCGATTTCGGCAATAAAATTTAAAACGCGTGTAAAACATAAACCAAACGATGAAATTGGTTATTTCTTCATGTATAATGATCAACTCGATACTCCCTAGCCCCCAACAGCCTTTTTTTTCATAACACTTTAACCAGAGTGACGGGAGAGCGGCATTTCAGAAAACGTGCTTATCTCGGCGAGAAAAAGCGATTTCGGCAATAAAATTTAAAACGCGTGTAAAACATAAACCAAACGATGAAATTGGTTATTTCTTCATGTATAATGATCAACTCGATACTCCCTAGCCCCCAACAGCCTTTTTTTTCATAACACTTTAACCAGAGTGACGGGAGAGCGGCATTTCAGAAAACGTGCTTATCTCGGCGAGAAAAAGCGATTTCGGCAATAACATTTAAAACGCGTGTAAAACATAAACCAAACGATGAAATTGGTTATTTCTTCATGTATAATAATCAACTCGATACTCCCTAGCCCCCAACAGCCTTTTTTTTCATAACACTTTAACCAGAGTGACGGGAGAGCGGCATTTCAGAAAACGTGCTTATCTCGGCGAGAAAAAGCGATTTCGGCAATAAAATTTAAAACGCGTGTAAAACATAAACCAAACGATGAAATTGGTTATTTCTTCATGTATAATGATCAACTCGATACTCCCTAGCCCCCAACAGCCTTTTTTTTCATAACACTTTAACCAGAGTGACGGGAGAGCGGCATTTCAGAAAACGTGCTTATCTCGGCGAGAAAAAGCGATTTCGGCAATAAAATTTAAAACGCGTGTAAAACATAAACCAAACGATGAAATTGGTTATTTCTTCATGTATAATGATCAACTCGATACTCCCTAGCCCCCAACAGCCTTTTTTTTCATAACACTTTAACCAGAGTGACGGGAGAGCGGCATTTCAGAAAACGTGCTTATCTCGGCGAGAAAAAGCGATTTCGGCAATAAAATTTAAAACGCGTGTAAAACATAAACCAAACGATGAAATTGGTTATTTCTTCATGTATAATGATCAACTCGATACTCCCTAGCCCCCAACAGCCTTTTTTTTCATAACACTTTAACCAGAGTGACGGGAGAGCGGCATTTCAGAAAACGTGCTTATCTCGGCGAGAAAAAGCGATTTCGGCAATAAAATTTAAAACGCGTGTAAAACATAAACCAAACGATGAAATTGGTTATTTCTTCATGTATAATGATCAACTCGATACTCCCTAGCCCCCAACAGCCTTTTTTTTCATAACACTTTAACCAGAGTGACGGGAGAGCGGCATTTCAGAAAACGTGCTTATCTCGGCGAGAAAAAGCGATTTCGGCAATAAAATTTAAAACGCGTGTAAAACATAAACCAAACGATGAAATTGGTTATTTCTTCATGTATAATGATCAACTCGATACTCCCTAGCCCCCAACAGCCTTTTTTTTCATAACACTTTAACCAGAGTGACGGGAGAGCGGCATTTCAGAAAACGTGCTTATCTCGGCGAGAAAAAGCGATTTCGGCAATAAAATTTAAAACGCGTGTAAAACATAAACCAAACGATGAAATTGGTTATTTCTTCATGTATAATGATCAACTCGATACTCCCTAGCCCCCAACAGCCTTTTTTTTCATAACACTTTAACCAGAGTGACGGGAGAGCGGCATTTCAGAAAACGTGCTTATCTCGGCGAGAAAAAGCGATTTCGGCAATAAAATTTAAAACGCGTGTAAAACATAAACCAAACGATGAAATTGGTTATTTCTTCATGTATAATGATCAACTCGATACTCCCTAGCCCCCAACAGCCTTTTTTTTCATAACACTTTAACCAGAGTGACGGGAGAGCGGCATTTCAGAAAACGTGCTTATCTCGGCGAGAAAAAGCGATTTCGGCAATAAAATTTAAAACGCGTGTAAAACATAAACCAAACGATGAAATTGGTTATTTCTTCATGTATAATGATCAACTCGATACTCCCTAGCCCCCAACAGCCTTTTTTTTCATAACACTTTAACCAGAGTGACGGGAGAGCGGCATTTCAGAAAACGTGCTTATCTCGGCGAGAAAAAGCGATTTCGGCAATAAAATTTAAAACGCGTGTAAAACATAAACCAAACGATGAAATTGGTTATTTCTTCATGTATAATGATCAACTCGATACTCCCTAGCCCCCAACAGCCTTTTTTTTCATAACACTTTAACCAGAGTGACGGGAGAGCGGCATTTCAGAAAACGTGCTTATCTCGGCGAGAAAAAGCGATTTCGGCAATAAAATTTAAAACGCGTGTAAAACATAAACCAAACGATGAAATTGGTTATTTCTTCATGTATAATGATCAACTCGATACTCCCTAGCCCCCAACAGCCTTTTTTTTCATAACACTTTAACCAGAGTGACGGGAGAGCGGCATTTCAGAAAACGTGCTTATCTCGGCGAGAAAAAGCGATTTCGGCAATAAAATTTAAAACGCGTGTAAAACATAAACCAAACGATGAAATTGGTTATTTCTTCATGTATAATGATCAACTCGATACTCCCTAGCCCCCAACAGCCTTTTTTTTCATAACACTTTAACCAGAGTGACGGGAGAGCGGCATTTCAGAAAACGTGCTTATCTCGGCGAGAAAAAGCGATTTCGGCAATAAAATTTAAAACGCGTGTAAAACATAAACCAAACGATGAAATTGGTTATTTCTTCATGTATAATGATCAACTCGATACTCCCTAGCCCCCAACAGCCTTTTTTTTCATAACACTTTAACCAGAGTGACGGGAGAGCGGCATTTCAGAAAACGTGCTTATCTCGGCGAGAAAAAGCGATTTCGGCAATAAAATTTAAAACGCGTGTAAAACATAAACCAAACGATGAAATTGGTTATTTCTTCATGTATAATGATCAACTCGATACTCCCTAGCCCCCAACAGCCTTTTTTTTCATAACACTTTAACCAGAGTGACGGGAGAGCGGCATTTCAGAAAACGTGCTTATCTCGGCGAGAAAAAGCGATTTCGGCAATAAAATTTAAAACGCGTGTAAAACATAAACCAAACGATGAAATTGGTTATTTCTTCATGTATAATGATCAACTCGATACTCCCTAGCCCCCAACAGCCTTTTTTTTCATAACACTTTAACCAGAGTGACGGGAGAGCGGCATTTCAGAAAACGTGCTTATCTCGGCGAGAAAAAGCGATTTCGGCAATAAAATTTAAAACGCGTGTAAAACATAAACCAAACGATGAAATTGGTTATTTCTTCATGTATAATGATCAACTCGATACTCCCTAGCCCCCAACAGCCTTTTTTTTCATAACACTTTAACCAGAGTGACGGGAGAGCGGCATTTCAGAAAACGTGCTTATCTCGGCGAGAAAAAGCGATTTCGGCAATAAAATTTAAAACGCGTGTAAAACATAAACCAAACGATGAAATTGGTTATTTCTTCATGTATAATGATCAACTCGATACTCCCTAGCCCCCAACAGCCTTTTTTTTCATAACACTTTAACCAGAGTGACGGGAGAGCGGCATTTCAGAAAACGTGCTTATCTCGGCGAGAAAAAGCGATTTCGGCAATAAAATTTAAAACGCGTGTAAAACATAAACCAAACGATGAAATTGGTTATTTCTTCATGTATAATGATCAACTCGATACTCCCTAGCCCCCAACAGCCTTTTTTTTCATAACACTTTAACCAGAGTGACGGGAGAGCGGCATTTCAGAAAACGTGCTTATCTCGGCGAGAAAAAGCGATTTCGGCAATAAAATTTAAAACGCGTGTAAAACATAAACCAAACGATGAAATTGGTTATTTCTTCATGTATAATGATCAACTCGATACTCCCTAGCCCCCAACAGCCTTTTTTTTCATAACACTTTAACCAGAGTGACGGGAGAGCGGCATTTCAGAAAACGTGCTTATCTCGGCGAGAAAAAGCGATTTCGGCAATAAAATTTAAAACGCGTGTAAAACATAAACCAAACGATGAAATTGGTTATTTCTTCATGTATAATGATCAACTCGATACTCCCTAGCCCCCAACAGCCTTTTTTTTCATAACACTTTAACCAGAGTGACGGGAGAGCGGCATTTCAGAAAACGTGCTTATCTCGGCGAGAAAAAGCGATTTCGGCAATAAAATTTAAAACGCGTGTAAAACATAAACCAAACGATGAAATTGGTTATTTCTTCATGTATAATGATCAACTCGATACTCCCTAGCCCCCAACAGCCTTTTTTTTCATAACACTTTAACCAGAGTGACGGGAGAGCGGCATTTCAGAAAACGTGCTTATCTCGGCGAGAAAAAGCGATTTCGGCAATAAAATTTAAAACGCGTGTAAAACATAAACCAAACGATGAAATTGGTTATTTCTTCATGTATAATGATCAACTCGATACTCCCTAGCCCCCAACAGCCTTTTTTTTCATAACACTTTAACCAGAGTGACGGGAGAGCGGCATTTCAGAAAACGTGCTTATCTCGGCGAGAAAAAGCGATTTCGGCAATAAAATTTAAAACGCGTGTAAAACATAAACCAAACGATGAAATTGGTTATTTCTTCATGTATAATGATCAACTCGATACTCCCTAGCCCCCAACAGCCTTTTTTTTCATAACACTTTAACCAGAGTGACGGGAGAGCGGCATTTCAGAAAACGTGCTTATCTCGGCGAGAAAAAGCGATTTCGGCAATAAAATTTAAAACGCGTGTAAAACATAAACCAAACGATGAAATTGGTTATTTCTTCATGTATAATGATCAACTCGATACTCCCTAGCCCCCAACAGCCTTTTTTTTCATAACACTTTAACCAGAGTGACGGGAGAGCGGCATTTCAGAAAACGTGCTTATCTCGGCGAGAAAAAGCGATTTCGGCAATAAAATTTAAAACGCGTGTAAAACATAAACCAAACGATGAAATTGGTTATTTCTTCATGTATAATGATCAACTCGATACTCCCTAGCCCCCAACAGCCTTTTTTTTCATAACACTTTAACCAGAGTGACGGGAGAGCGGCATTTCAGAAAACGTGCTTATCTCGGCGAGAAAAAGCGATTTCGGCAATAAAATTTAAAACGCGTGTAAAACATAAACCAAACGATGAAATTGGTTATTTCTTCATGTATAATGATCAACTCGATACTCCCTAGCCCCCAACAGCCTTTTTTTTCATAACACTTTAACCAGAGTGACGGGAGAGCGGCATTTCAGAAAACGTGCTTATCTCGGCGAGAAAAAGCGATTTCGGCAATAAAATTTAAAACGCGTGTAAAACATAAACCAAACGATGAAATTGGTTATTTCTTCATGTATAATGATCAACTCGATACTCCCTAGCCCCCAACAGCCTTTTTTTTCATAACACTTTAACCAGAGTGACGGGAGAGCGGCATTTCAGAAAACGTGCTTATCTCGGCGAGAAAAAGCGATTTCGGCAATAAAATTTAAAACGCGTGTAAAACATAAACCAAACGATGAAATTGGTTATTTCTTCATGTATAATGATCAACTCGATACTCCCTAGCCCCCAACAGCCTTTTTTTTCATAACACTTTAACCAGAGTGACGGGAGAGCGGCATTTCAGAAAACGTGCTTATCTCGGCGAGAAAAAGCGATTTCGGCAATAAAATTTAAAACGCGTGTAAAACATAAACCAAACGATGAAATTGGTTATTTCTTCATGTATAATGATCAACTCGATACTCCCTAGCCCCCAACAGCCTTTTTTTTCATAACACTTTAACCAGAGTGACGGGAGAGCGGCATTTCAGAAAACGTGCTTATCTCGGCGAGAAAAAGCGATTTCGGCAATAAAATTTAAAACGCGTGTAAAACATAAACCAAACGATGAAATTGGTTATTTCTTCATGTATAATGATCAACTCGATACTCCCTAGCCCCCAACAGCCTTTTTTTTCATAACACTTTAACCAGAGTGACGGGAGAGCGGCATTTCAGAAAACGTGCTTATCTCGGCGAGAAAAAGCGATTTCGGCAATAAAATTTAAAACGCGTGTAAAACATAAACCAAACGATGAAATTGGTTATTTCTTCATGTATAATGATCAACTCGATACTCCCTAGCCCCCAACAGCCTTTTTTTTCATAACACTTTAACCAGAGTGACGGGAGAGCGGCATTTCAGAAAACGTGCTTATCTCGGCGAGAAAAAGCGATTTCGGCAATAAAATTTAAAACGCGTGTAAAACATAAACCAAACGATGAAATTGGTTATTTCTTCATGTATAATGATCAACTCGATACTCCCTAGCCCCCAACAGCCTTTTTTTTCATAACACTTTAACCAGAGTGACGGGAGAGCGGCATTTCAGAAAACGTGCTTATCTCGGCGAGAAAAAGCGATTTCGGCAATAAAATTTAAAACGCGTGTAAAACATAAACCAAACGATGAAATTGGTTATTTCTTCATGTATAATGATCAACTCGATACTCCCTAGCCCCCAACAGCCTTTTTTTTCATAACACTTTAACCAGAGTGACGGGAGAGCGGCATTTCAGAAAACGTGCTTATCTCGGCGAGAAAAAGCGATTTCGGCAATAAAATTTAAAACGCGTGTAAAACATAAACCAAACGATGAAATTGGTTATTTCTTCATGTATAATGATCAACTCGATACTCCCTAGCCCCCAACAGCCTTTTTTTTCATAACACTTTAACCAGAGTGACGGGAGAGCGGCATTTCAGAAAACGTGCTTATCTCGGCGAGAAAAAGCGATTTCGGCAATAAAATTTAAAACGCGTGTAAAACATAAACCAAACGATGAAATTGGTTATTTCTTCATGTATAATGATCAACTCGATACTCCCTAGCCCCCAACAGCCTTTTTTTTCATAACACTTTAACCAGAGTGACGGGAGAGCGGCATTTCAGAAAACGTGCTTATCTCGGCGAGAAAAAGCGATTTCGGCAATAAAATTTAAAACGCGTGTAAAACATAAACCAAACGATGAAATTGGTTATTTCTTCATGTATAATGATCAACTCGATACTCCCTAGCCCCCAACAGCCTTTTTTTTCATAACACTTTAACCAGAGTGACGGGAGAGCGGCATTTCAGAAAACGTGCTTATCTCGGCGAGAAAAAGCGATTTCGGCAATAAAATTTAAAACGCGTGTAAAACATAAACCAAACGATGAAATTGGTTATTTCTTCATGTATAATGATCAACTCGATACTCCCTAGCCCCCAACAGCCTTTTTTTTCATAACACTTTAACCAGAGTGACGGGAGAGCGGCATTTCAGAAAACGTGCTTATCTCGGCGAGAAAAAGCGATTTCGGCAATAAAATTTAAAACGCGTGTAAAACATAAACCAAACGATGAAATTGGTTATTTCTTCATGTATAATGATCAACTCGATACTCCCTAGCCCCCAACAGCCTTTTTTTTCATAACACTTTAACCAGAGTGACGGGAGAGCGGCATTTCAGAAAACGTGCTTATCTCGGCGAGAAAAAGCGATTTCGGCAATAAAATTTAAAACGCGTGTAAAACATAAACCAAACGATGAAATTGGTTATTTCTTCATGTATAATGATCAACTCGATACTCCCTAGCCCCCAACAGCCTTTTTTTTCATAACACTTTAACCAGAGTGACGGGAGAGCGGCATTTCAGAAAACGTGCTTATCTCGGCGAGAAAAAGCGATTTCGGCAATAAAATTTAAAACGCGTGTAAAACATAAACCAAACGATGAAATTGGTTATTTCTTCATGTATAATGATCAACTCGATACTCCCTAGCCCCCAACAGCCTTTTTTTTCATAACACTTTAACCAGAGTGACGGGAGAGCGGCATTTCAGAAAACGTGCTTATCTCGGCGAGAAAAAGCGATTTCGGCAATAAAATTTAAAACGCGTGTAAAACATAAACCAAACGATGAAATTGGTTATTTCTTCATGTATAATGATCAACTCGATACTCCCTAGCCCCCAACAGCCTTTTTTTTCATAACACTTTAACCAGAGTGACGGGAGAGCGGCATTTCAGAAAACGTGCTTATCTCGGCGAGAAAAAGCGATTTCGGCAATAAAATTTAAAACGCGTGTAAAACATAAACCAAACGATGAAATTGGTTATTTCTTCATGTATAATGATCAACTCGATACTCCCTAGCCCCCAACAGCCTTTTTTTTCATAACACTTTAACCAGAGTGACGGGAGAGCGGCATTTCAGAAAACGTGCTTATCTCGGCGAGAAAAAGCGATTTCGGCAATAAAATCTAAAACGCGTGTAAAACATAAACCAAACGATGAAATTGGTTATTTCTTCATGTATAATGATCAACTCGATACTCCCTAGCCCCCAACAGCCTTTTTTTTCATAACACTTTAACCAGAGTGACGGGAGAGCGGCATTTCAGAAAACGTGCTTATCTCGGCGAGAAAAAGCGATTTCGGCAATAAAATTTAAAACGCGTGTAAAACATAAACCAAACGATGAAATTGGTTATTTCTTCATGTATAATGATCAACTCGATACTCCCTAGCCCCCAACAGCCTTTTTTTTCATAACACTTTAACCAGAGTGACGGGAGAGCGGCATTTCAGAAAACGTGCTTATCTCGGCGAGAAAAAGCGATTTCGGCAATAAAATTTAAAACGCGTGTAAAACATAAACCAAACGATGAAATTGGTTATTTCTTCATGTATAATGATCAACTCGATACTCCCTAGCCCCCAACAGCCTTTTTTTTCATAACACTTTAACCAGAGTGACGGGAGAGCGGCATTTCAGAAAACGTGCTTATCTCGGCGAGAAAAAGCGATTTCGGCAATAAAATTTAAAACGCGTGTAAAACATAAACCAAACGATGAAATTGGTTATTTCTTCATGTATAATGATCAACTCGATACTCCCTAGCCCCCAACAGCCTTTTTTTTCATAACACTTTAACCAGAGTGACGGGAGAGCGGCATTTCAGAAAACGTGCTTATCTCGGCGAGAAAAAGCGATTTCGGCAATAAAATTTAAAACGCGTGTAAAACATAAACCAAACGATGAAATTGGTTATTTCTTCATGTATAATGATCAACTCGATACTCCCTAGCCCCCAACAGCCTTTTTTTTCATAACACTTTAACCAGAGTGACGGGAGAGCGGCATTTCAGAAAACGTGCTTATCTCGACGAGAAAAAGCGATTTCGGCAATAAAATTTAAAACGCGTGTAAAACATAAACCAAACGATGAAATTGGTTATTTCTTCATGTATAATGATCAACTCGATACTCCCTAGCCCCCAACAGCCTTTTTTTTCATAACACTTTAACCAGAGTGACGGGAGAGCGGCATTTCAGAAAACGTGCTTATCTCGGCGAGAAAAAGCGATTTCGGCAATAAAATTTAAAACGCGTGTAAAACATAAACCAAACGATGAAATTGGTTATTTCTTCATGTATAATGATCAACTCGATACTCCCTAGCCCCCAACAGCCTTTTTTTTCATAACACTTTAACCAGAGTGACGGGAGAGCGGCATTTCAGAAAACGTGCTTATCTCGGCGAGAAAAAGCGATTTCGGCAATAAAATTTAAAACGCGTGTAAAACATAAACCAAACGATGAAATTGGTTATTTCTTCATGTATAATGATCAACTCGATACTCCCTAGCCCCCAACAGCCTTTTTTTTTCATAACACTTTAACCAGAGTGACGGGAGAGCGGCATTTCAGAAAACGTGCTTATCTCGGCGAGAAAAAGCGATTTCGGCAATAAAATTTAAAACGCGTGTAAAACATAAACTAAACGATGAAATTGGTTATTTCTTCATGTATAATGATCAACTCGATACTCCCTAGCCCCCAACAGCCTTTTTTTTCATAACACTTTAACCAGAGTGACGGGAGAGCGGCATTTCAGAAAACGTGCTTATCTCGGCGAGAAAAAGCGATTTCGGCAATAAAATTTAAAACGCGTGTAAAACATAAACCAAACGATGAAATTGGTTATTTCTTCATGTATAATGATCAACTCGATACTCCCTAGCCCCCAACAGCCTTTTTTTTCATAACACTTTAACCAGAGTGACGGGAGAGCGGCATTTCAGAAAACGTGCTTATCTCGGCGAGAAAAAGCGATTTCGGCAATAAAATTTAAAACGCGTGTAAAACATAAACCAAACGATGAAATTGGTTATTTCTTCATGTATAATGATCAACTCGATACTCCCTAGCCCCCAACAGCCTTTTTTTTCATAACACTTTAACCAGAGTGACGGGAGAGCGGCATTTCAGAAAACGTGCTTATCTCGGCGAGAAAAAGCGATTTCGGCAATAAAATTTAAAACGCGTGTAAAACATAAACCAAACAATGAAATTGGTTATTTCTTCATGTATAATGATCAACTCGATACTCCCTAGCCCCCAACAGCCTTTTTTTTCATAACACTTTAACCAGAGTGACGGGAGAGCGGCATTTCAGAAAACGTGCTTATCTCGGCGAGAAAAAGCGATTTCGGCAATAAAATTTAAAACGCGTGTAAAACATAAACCAAACAATGAAATTGGTTATTTCTTCATGTATAATGATCAACTCGATACTCCCTAGCCCCCAACAGCCTTTTTTTTCATAACACTTTAACCAGAGTGACGGGAGAGCGGCATTTCAGAAAACGTGCTTATCTCGGCGAGAAAAAGCGATTTCGGCAATAAAATTTAAAACGCGTGTAAAACATAAACCAAACGATGAAATTGGTTATTTCTTCATGTATAATGATCAACTCGATACTCCCTAGCCCCCAACAGCCTTTTTTTTCATAACACTTTAACCAGAGTGACGGGAGAGCGGCATTTCAGAAAACGTGCTTATCTCGGCGAGAAAAAGCGATTTCGGCAATAAAATTTAAAACGCGTGTAAAACATAAACCAAACGATGAAATTGGTTATTTCTTCATGTATAATGATCAACTCGATACTCCCTAGCCCCCAACAGCCTTTTTTTTTCATAACACTTTAACCAGAGTGACGGGAGAGCGGCATTTCAGAAAACGTGCTTATCTCGGCGAGAAAAAGCGATTTCGGCAATAAAATTTAAAACGCGTGTAAAACATAAACCTAAACGATGAAATTGGTTATTTCTTCATGTATAATGATCAACTCGATACTCCCTAGCCCCCAACAGCCTTTTTTTTTCATAACACTTTAACCAGAGTGACGGGAGAGCGGCATTTCAGAAAACGTGCTTATCTCGGCGAGAAAAAGCGATTTCGGCAATAAAATTTAAAACGCGTGTAAAACATAAACCAAACGATGAAATTGGTTATTTCTTCATGTATAATGATCAACTCGATACTCCCTAGCCCCCAACAGCCTTTTTTTTCATAACACTTTAACCAGAGTGACGGGAGAGCGGCATTTCAGAAAACGTGCTTATCTCGGCGAGAAAAAGCGATTTCGGCAATAAAATTTAAAACGCGTGTAAAACATAAACCAAACGATGAAATTGGTTATTTCTTCATGTATAATGATCAACTCGATACTCCCTAGCCCCCAACAGCCTTTTTTTTCATAACACTTTAACCAGAGTGACGGGAGAGCGGCATTTCAGAAAACGTGCTTATCTCGGCGAGAAAAAGCGATTTCGGCAATAAAATTTAAAACGCGTGTAAAACATAAACCAAACGATGAAATTGGTTATTTCTTCATGTATAATGATCAACTCGATACTCCCTAGCCCCCAACAGCCTTTTTTTTCATAACACTTTAACCAGAGTGACGGGAGAGCGGCATTTCAGAAAACGTGCTTATCTCGGCGAGAAAAAGCGATTTCGGCAATAAAATTTAAAACGCGTGTAAAACATAAACCAAACGATGAAATTGGTTATTTCTTCATGTATAATGATCAACTCGATACTCCCTAGCCCCCAACAGCCTTTTTTTTCATAACACTTTAACCAGAGTGACGGGAGAGCGGCATTTCAGAAAACGTGCTTATCTCGGCGAGAAAAAGCGATTTCGGCAATAAAATTTAAAACGCGTGTAAAACATAAACCAAACGATGAAATTGGTTATTTCTTCATGTATAATGATCAACTCGATACTCCCTAGCCCCCAACAGCCTTTTTTTTCATAACACTTTAACCAGAGTGACGGGAGAGCGGCATTTCAGAAAACGTGCTTATCTCGGCGAGAAAAAGCGATTTCGGCAATAAAATTTAAAACGCGTGTAAAACATAAACCAAACGATGAAATTGGTTATTTCTTCATGTATAATGATCAACTCGATACTCCCTAGCCCCCAACAGCCTTTTTTTTCATAACACTTTAACCAGAGTGACGGGAGAGCGGCATTTCAGAAAACGTGCTTATCTCGGCGAGAAAAAGCGATTTCGGCAATAAAATTTAAAACGCGTGTAAAACATAAACCAAACGATGAAATTGGTTATTTCTTCATGTATAATGATCAACTCGATACTCCCTAGCCCCCAACAGCCTTTTTTTTTCATAACACTTTAACCAGAGTGACGGGAGAGCGGCATTTCAGAAAACGTGCTTATCTCGGCGAGAAAAAGCGATTTCGGCAATAAAATTTAAAACGCGTGTAAAACATAAACCAAACGATGAAATTGGTTATTTCTTCATGTATAATGATCAACTCGATACTCCCTAGCCCCCAACAGCCTTTTTTTTCATAACACTTTAACCAGAGTGACGGGAGAGCGGCATTTCAGAAAACGTGCTTATCTCGGCGAGAAAAAGCGATTTCGGCAATAAAATTTTAAACGCGTGTAAAACATAAACCAAACGATGAAATTGGTTATTTCTTCATGTATAATGATCAACTCGATACTCCCTAGCCCCCAACAGCCTTTTTTTTCATAACACTTTAACCAGAGTGACGGGAGAGCGGCATTTCAGAAAACGTGCTTATCTCGGCGAGAAAAAGCGATTTCGGCAATAAAATTTAAAACGCGTGTAAATCATAAAGCCAAACGATGAAATTGGTTATTTCTTCATGTATAATGATCAACTCGATACTCCCTAGCCCCCAACAGCCTTTTTTTTCATAACACTTTAACCAGAGTGACGGGAGAGCGGCATTTCAGAAAACGTGCTTATCTCGGCGAGAAAAAGCGATTTCGGCAATAAAATTTAAAACGCGTGTAAAACATAAACCAAACGATGAAATTGGTTATTTCTTCATGTATAATGATCAACTCGATACTCCCTAGCCCCCAACAGCCTTTTTTTTCATAACACTTTAACCAGAGTGACGGGAGAGCGGCATTTCAGAAAACGTGCTTATCTCGGCGAGAAAAAGCGATTTCGGCAATAAAATTTAAAACGCGTGTAAAACATAAACCAAACGATGAAATTGGTTATTTCTTCATGTATAATGATCAACTCGATACTCCCTAGCCCCCAACAGCCTTTTTTTTCATAACACTTTAACCAGAGTGACGAGAGAGCGGCATTTCAGAAAACGTGCTTATCTCGGCGAGAAAAAGCGATTTCGGCAATAAAATTTAAAACGCGTGTAAAACATAAACCAAACGATGAAATTGGTTATTTCTTCATGTATAATGATCAACTCGATACTCCCTAGCCCCCAACAGCCTTTTTTTTCATAACACTTTAACCAGAGTGACGGGAGAGCGGCATTTCAGAAAACGTGCTTATCTCGGCGAGAAAAAGCGATTTCGGCAATAAAATTTAAAACGCGTGTAAATCATAAACCAAACGATGAAATTGGTTATTTCTTCATGTATAATGATCAACTCGATACTCCCTAGCCCCCAACAGCCTTTTTTTTATAACACTTTAACCAGAGTGACGGGAGAGCGGCATTTCAGAAAACGTGCTTATCTCGGCGAGAAAAAGCGATTTCGGCAATAAAATTTAAAACGCGTGTAAATCATAAACCAAACGATGAAATTGGTTATTTCTTCATGTATAATGATCAACTCGATACTCCCTAGCCCTCAACAGCCTTTTTTTTTCATAACACTTTAACCAGAGTGACGGGAGAGCGGCATTTCAGAAAACGTGCTTATCTCGGCGAGAAAAAGCGATTTCGGCAATAAAATTTAAAACGCGTGTAAAACATAAACCAAACGATGAAATTGGTTATTTCTTCATGTATAATGATCAACTCGATACTCCCTAGCCCCCAACAGCCTTTTTTTTCATAACACTTTAACCAGAGTGACGGGAGAGCGGCATTTCAGAAAAAGTGCTTATCTCGGCGAGAAAAAGCGATTTCGGCAATAAAATTTAAAACGCGTGTAAAACATAAACCAAACGATGAAATTGGTTATTTCTTCATGTATAATGATCAACTCGATACTCCCTAGCCCCCAACAGCCTTTTTTTTCATAACACTTTAACCAGAGTGACGGGAGAGCGGCATTTCAGAAAACGTGCTTATCTCGGCGAGAAAAAGCGATTTCGGCAATAAAATTTAAAACGCGTGTAAAACATAAACCAAACGATGAAATTGGTTATTTCTTCATGTATAATGATCAACTCGATACTCCCTAGCCCCCAACAGCCTTTTTTTTCATAACACTTTAACCAGAGTGACGGGAGAGCGGCATTTCAGAAAACGTGCTTATCTCGGCGAGAAAAAGCGATTTCGGCAATAAAATTTAAAACGCGTGTAAAACATAAACCAAACGATGAAATTGGTTATTTCTTCATGTATAATGATCAACTCGATACTCCCTAGCCCCCAACAGCCTTTTTTTTCATAACACTTTAACCAGAGTGACGGGAGAGCGGCATTTCAGAAAACGTGCTTATCTCGGCGAGAAAAAGCGATTTCGGCAATAAAATTTAAAACGCGTGTAAAACATAAACCAAACGATGAAATTGGTTATTTCTTCATGTATAATGATCAACTCGATACTCCCTAGCCCCCAACAGCCTTTTTTTTCATAACACTTTAACCAGAGTGACGGGAGAGCGGCATTTCAGAAAACGTGCTTATCTCGGCGAGAAAAAGCGATTTCGGCAATAAAATTTAAAACGCGTGTAAAACATAAACCAAACGATGAAATTGGTTATTTCTTCATGTATAATGATCAACTCGATACTCCCTAGCCCCCAACAGCCTTTTTTTTCATAACACTTTAACCAGAGTGACGGGAGAGCGGCATTTCAGAAAACGTGCTTATCTCGGCGAGAAAAAGCGATTTCGGCAATAAAATTTAAAACGCGTGTAAAACATAAACCAAACGATGAAATTGGTTATTTCTTCATGTATAATGATCAACTCGATACTCCCTAGCCCCCAACAGCCTTTTTTTTCATAACACTTTAACCAGAGTGACGGGAGAGCGGCATTTCAGAAAACGTGCTTATCTCGGCGAGAAAAAGCGATTTCGGCAATAAAATTTAAAACGCGTGTAAAACATAAACCAAACGATGAAATTGGTTATTTCTTCATGTATAATGATCAACTCGATACTCCCTAGCCCCCAACAGCCTTTTTTTTCATAACACTTTAACCAGAGTGACGGGAGAGCGGCATTTCAGAAAACGTGCTTATCTCGGCGAGAAAAAGCGATTTCGGCAATAAAATTTAAAACGCGTGTAAAACATAAACCAAACGATGAAATTGGTTATTTCTTCATGTATAATGATCAACTCGATACTCCCTAGCCCCCAACAGCCTTTTTTTTCATAACACTTTAACCAGAGTGACGGGAGAGCGGCATTTCAGAAAACGTGCTTATCTCGGCGAGAAAAAGCGATTTCGGCAATAAAATTTAAAACGCGTGTAAAACATAAACCAAACGATGAAATTGGTTATTTCTTCATGTATAATGATCAACTCGATACTCCCTAGCCCCCAACAGCCTTTTTTTTCATAACACTTTAACCAGAGTGACGGGAGAGCGGCATTTCAGAAAACGTGCTTATCTCGGCGAGAAAAAGCGATTTCGGCAATAAAATTTAAAACGCGTGTAAAACATAAACCAAACGATGAAATTGGTTATTTCTTCATGTATAATGATCAACTCGATACTCCCTAGCCCCCAACAGCCTTTTTTTTCATAACACTTTAACCAGAGTGACGGGAGAGCGGCATTTCAGAAAACGTGCTTATCTCGGCGAGAAAAAGCGATTTCGGCAATAAAATTTAAAACGCGTGTAAAACATAAACCAAACGATGAAATTGGTTATTTCTTCATGTATAATGATCAACTCGATACTCCCTAGCCCCCAACAGCCTTTTTTTTCATAACACTTTAACCAGAGTGACGGGAGAGCGGCATTTCAGAAAACGTGCTTATCTCGGCGAGAAAAAGCGATTTCGGCAATAAAATTTAAAACGCGTGTAAAACATAAACCAAACGATGAAATTGGTTATTTCTTCATGTATAATGATCAACTCGATACTCCCTAGCCCCCAACAGCCTTTTTTTTCATAACACTTTAACCAGAGTGACGGGAGAGCGGCATTTCAGAAAACGTGCTTATCTCGGCGAGAAAAAGCGATTTCGGCAATAAAATTTAAAACGCGTGTAAAACATAAACCAAACGATGAAATTGGTTATTTCTTCATGTATAATGATCAACTCGATACTCCCTAGCCCCCAACAGCCTTTTTTTTCATAACACTTTAACCAGAGTGACGGGAGAGCGGCATTTCAGAAAACGTGCTTATCTCGGCGAGAAAAAGCGATTTCGGCAATAAAATTTAAAACGCGTGTAAAACATAAACCAAACGATGAAATTGGTTATTTCTTCATGTATAATGATCAACTCGATACTCCCTAGCCCCCAACAGCCTTTTTTTTCATAACACTTTAACCAGAGTGACGGGAGAGCGGCATTTCAGAAAACGTGCTTATCTCGGCGAGAAAAAGCGATTTCGGCAATAAAATTTAAAACGCGTGTAAAACATAAACCAAACGATGAAATTGGTTATTTCTTCATGTATAATGATCAACTCGATACTCCCTAGCCCCCAACAGCCTTTTTTTTCATAACACTTTAACCAGAGTGACGGGAGAGCGGCATTTCAGAAAACGTGCTTATCTCGGCGAGAAAAAGCGATTTCGGCAATAAAATTTAAAACGCGTGTAAAACATAAACCAAACGATGAAATTGGTTATTTCTTCATGTATAATGATCAACTCGATACTCCCTAGCCCCCAACAGCCTTTTTTTTCATAACACTTTAACCAGAGTGACGGGAGAGCGGCATTTCAGAAAACGTGCTTATCTCGGCGAGAAAAAGCGATTTCGGCAATAAAATTTAAAACGCGTGTAAAACATAAACCAAACGATGAAATTGGTTATTTCTTCATGTATAATGATCAACTCGATACTCCCTAGCCCCCAACAGCCTTTTTTTTCATAACACTTTAACCAGAGTGACGGGAGAGCGGCATTTCAGAAAACGTGCTTATCTCGGCGAGAAAAAGCGATTTCGGCAATAAAATTTAAAACGCGTGTAAAACATAAACCAAACGATGAAATTGGTTATTTCTTCATGTATAATGATCAACTCGATACTCCCTAGCCCCCAACAGCCTTTTTTTTCATAACACTTTAACCAGAGTGACGGGAGAGCGGCATTTCAGAAAACGTGCTTATCTCGGCGAGAAAAAGCGATTTCGGCAATAAAATTTAAAACGCGTGTAAAACATAAACCAAACGATGAAATTGGTTATTTCTTCATGTATAATGATCAACTCGATACTCCCTAGCCCCCAACAGCCTTTTTTTTCATAACACTTTAACCAGAGTGACGGGAGAGCGGCATTTCAGAAAACGTGCTTATCTCGGCGAGAAAAAGCGATTTCGGCAATAAAATTTAAAACGCGTGTAAAACATAAACCAAACGATGAAATTGGTTATTTCTTCATGTATAATGATCAACTCGATACTCCCTAGCCCCCAACAGCCTTTTTTTTCATAACACTTTAACCAGAGTGACGGGAGAGCGGCATTTCAGAAAACGTGCTTATCTCGGCGAGAAAAAGCGATTTCGGCAATAAAATTTAAAACGCGTGTAAAACATAAACCAAACGATGAAATTGGTTATTTCTTCATGTATAATGATCAACTCGATACTCCCTAGCCCCCAACAGCCTTTTTTTTCATAACACTTTAACCAGAGTGACGGGAGAGCGGCATTTCAGAAAACGTGCTTATCTCGGCGAGAAAAAGCGATTTCGGCAATAAAATTTAAAACGCGTGTAAAACATAAACCAAACGATGAAATTGGTTATTTCTTCATGTATAATGATCAACTCGATACTCCCTAGCCCCCAACAGCCTTTTTTTTCATAACACTTTAACCAGAGTGACGGGAGAGCGGCATTTCAGAAAACGTGCTTATCTCGGCGAGAAAAAGCGATTTCGGCAATAAAATTTAAAACGCGTGTAAAACATAAACCAAACGATGAAATTGGTTATTTCTTCATGTATAATGATCAACTCGATACTCCCTAGCCCCCAACAGCCTTTTTTTTCATAACACTTTAACCAGAGTGACGGGAGAGCGGCATTTCAGAAAACGTGCTTATCTCGGCGAGAAAAAGCGATTTCGGCAATAAAATTTAAAACGCGTGTAAAACATAAACCAAACGATGAAATTGGTTATTTCTTCATGTATAATGATCAACTCGATACTCCCTAGCCCCCAACAGCCTTTTTTTTCATAACACTTTAACCAGAGTGACGGGAGAGCGGCATTTCAGAAAACGTGCTTATCTCGGCGAGAAAAAGCTGATTTCGGCAATAAAATTTAAAACGCGTGTAAAACATAAACCAAACGATGAAATTGGTTATTTCTTCATGTATAATGATCAACTCGATACTCCCTAGCCCCCAACAGCCTTTTTTTTCATAACACTTTAACCAGAGTGACGGGAGAGCGGCATTTCAGAAAACGTGCTTATCTCGGCGAGAAAAAGCGATTTCGGCAATAAAATTTAAAACGCGTGTAAAACATAAACCAAACGATGAAATTGGTTATTTCTTCATGTATAATGATCAACTCGATACTCCCTAGCCCCCAACAGCCTTTTTTTTCATAACACTTTAACCAGAGTGACGGGAGAGCGGCATTTCAGAAAACGTGCTTATCTCGGCGAGAAAAAGCGATTTCGGCAATAAAATTTAAAACGCGTGTAAAACATAAACCAAACGATGAAATTGGTTATTTCTTCATGTATAATGATCAACTCGATACTCCCTAGCCCCCAACAGCCTTTTTTTTTCATAACACTTTAACCAGAGTGACGGGAGAGCGGCATTTCAGAAAACGTGCTTATCTCGGCGAGAAAAAGCGATTTCGGCAATAGAATTTAAAACGCGTGTAAAACATAAACCAAACGATGAAATTGGTTATTTCTTCATGTATAATAATCAACTCGATACTCCCTAGCCCCCAACAGCCTTTTTTTTCATAACACTTTAACCAGAGTGACGGGAGAGCGGCATTTCAGAAAACGTGCTTATCTCGGCGAGAAAAAGCGATTTCGGCAATAAAATTTAAAACGCGTGTAAAACATAAACCAAACGATGAAATTGGTTATTTCTTCATGTATAATGATCAACTCGATACTCCCTAGCCCCCAACAGCCTTTTTTTTCATAACACTTTAACCAGAGTGACGGGAGAGCGGCATTTCAGAAAACGTGCTTATCTCGGCGAGAAAAAGCGATTTCGGCAATAGAATTTAAAACGCGTGTAAAACATAAACCAAACGATGAAATTGGTTATTTCTTCATGTATAATGATCAACTCGATACTCCCTAGACCCCATCAGCCTTTTTTTTCATAACACTTTAACCAGAGTGACGGGAGAGCGGCATTTCAGAAAACGTGCTTATCTCGGCGAGAAAAAGCGATTTCGGCAATAAAATTTAAAACGCGTGTAAAACATAAACCAAACGATGAAATTGGTTATTTCTTCATGTATAATGATCAACTCGATACTCCCTAGCCCCCAACAGCCTTTTTTTTCATAACACTTTAACCAGAGTGACGGGAGAGCGGCATTTCAGAAAACGTGCTTATCTCGGCGAGAAAAAGCGATTTCGGCAATAAAATTTAAAACGCGTGTAAAACATAAACCAAACGATGAAATTGGTAATTTCTTCATGTATAATGATCAACTCGATACTCCCTAGCCCCCAACAGCCTTTTTTTTCATAACACTTTAACCAGAGTGACGGGAGAGCGGCATTTCAGAAAACGTGCTTATCTCGGCGAGAAAAAGCGATTTCGGCAATAAAATTTAAAACGCATAAACCAAAAGATGAAATTGGTTATTTCTTCATGTATAATGATCAACTCGATACTCCCTAGCCCCCAACAGCCTTTTTTTTCATAACACTTTAACCAGAGTGACGGGAGAGCGGCATTTCAGAAAACGTGCTTATCTCGGCGAGAAAAAGCGATTTCGGCAATAGAATTTAAAACGCGTGTAAAACATAAACCAAACGATGAAATTGGTTATTTCTTCATGTATAATGATCAACTCGATACTCCCTAGCCCCCAACAGCCTTTTTTTTCATAACACTTTAACCAGAGTGACGGGAGAGCGGCATTTCAGAAAACGTGCTTATCTCGGCGAGAAAAAGCGATTTCGGCAATAAAATTTAAAACGCGTGTAAAACATAAACCAAACGATGAAATTGGTTATTTCTTCATGTATAATGATCAACTCGATACTCCCTAGCCCCCAACAGCCTTTTTTTTCATAACACTTTAATCAGAGTGACGGGAGAGTGGCATTTCAGAAAACGTGCTTATCTCGGCGAGAAAAAGCGATTTCGGCAATAAAATTTAAAACGCGTGTAAAACATAAACCAAACGATGAAATTGGTTATTTCTTCATGTATAATGATCAACTCGATACTCCCTAGCCCCCAACAGCCTTTTTTTTCATAACACTTTAACCAGAGTGACGGGAGAGCGGCATTTCAGAAAACGTGCTTATCTCGGCGAGAAAAAGCGATTTCGGCAATAAAATTTAAAACGCATAAACCAAACGATGAAATTGGTTATTTCTTCATGTATAATGATCAACTCGATACTCCCTAGCCCCCAACAGCCTTTTTTTTCATAACACTTTAACCAGAGTGACGGGAGAGCGGCATTTCAGAAAACGTGCTTATCTCGGCGAGAAAAAGCGATTTCGGCAATAAAATTTAAAACGCGTGTAAAACATAAACCAAACGATGAAATTGGTTATTTCTTCATGTATAATGATCAACTCGATACTCCCTAGCCCCCAACAGCCTTTTTTTTTTCATAACACTTTAACCAGAGTGACGGGAGAGCGGCATTTCAGAAAACGTGCTTATCTTGGCGAGAAAAAGCGATTTCGGCAATAAAATTTAAAACGCGTGTAAAACATAAACCAAACGATGAAATTGGTTATTTCTTCATGTATAATGATCAACTCGATACTCCCTAGCCCCCAACAGCCTTTTTTTTCATAACACTTTAACCAGAGTGACGGGAGAGCGGCATTTCAGAAAACGTGCTTATCTCGGCGAGAAAAAGCGATTTCGGCAATAAAATTTAAAACGCGTGTAAAACATAAACCAAACGATGAAATTGGTTATTTCTTCATGTATAATGATCAACTCGATACTCCCTAGCCCCCAACAGCCTTTTTTTTCATAACACTTTAACCAGAGTGACGGGAGAGCGGCATTTCAGAAAACGTGCTTATCTCGGCGAGAAAAAGCGATTTCGGCAATAAAATTTAAAACGCGTGTAAAACATAAACCAAACGATGAAATTGGTTATTTCTTCATGTATAATGATCAACTCGATACTCCCTAGCCCCCAACAGCCTTTTTTTTCATAACACTTTAACCAGAGTGACGGGAGAGCGGCATTTCAGAAAACGTGCTTATCTCGGCGAGAAAAAGCGATTTCGGCAATAAAATTTAAAACGCGTGTAAAACATAAACCAAACGATGAAATTGGTTATTTCTTCATGTATAATGATCAACTCGATACTCCCTAGCCCCCAACAGCCTTTTTTTTCATAACACTTTAACCAGAGTGACGGGAGAGCGGCATTTCAGAAAACGTGCTTATCTCGGCGAGAAAAAGCGATTTCGGCAATAAAATTTAAAACGCGTGTAAAACATAAACCAAACGATGAAATTGGTTATTTCTTCATGTATAATGATCAACTCGATACTCCCTAGTCCCCAACAGCCTTTTTTTACATAACACTTTAACCAGAGTGACGGGAGAGCGGCATTTCAGAAAACGTGCTTATCTCGGCGAGAAAAAGCGATTTCGGCAATAAAATTTTAAACGCGTGTAAAACATAAACCAAACGATGAAATTGGTTATTTCTTCATGTATAATGATCAACTCGATACTCCCTAGCCCCCAACAGCCTTTTTTTTCATAACACTTTAACCAGAGTGACGGGAGAGCGGCATTTCAGAAAACGTGCTTATCTTGGCGAGAAAAAGCGATTTCGGCAATAAAATTTAAAACGCGTGTAAAACATAAACCAAACGATGAAATTGGTTATTTCTTCATGTATAATGATCAACTCGATACTCCCTAGCCCCCAACAGCCTTTTTTTTCATAACACTTTAACCAGAGTGACGGGAGAGCGGCATTTCAGAAAACGTGCTTATCTCGGCGAGAAAAAGCGATTTCGGCAATAGAATTTAAAACGCGTGTAAAACATAAACCAAACGATGAAATTGGTTATTTCTTCATGTATAATGATCAACTCGATACTCCCTAGCCCCCAACAGCCTTTTTTTTCATAACACTTTAACCAGAGTGACGGGAGAGCGGCATTTCAGAAAACGTGCTTATCTCGGCGAGAAAAAGCAATTTCGGCAATAAATTTTAAAACGCGTGTAAAACATAAACCAAACGATGAAATTGGTTATTTCTTCATGTATAATGATCAACTCGATACTCCCTAGCCCCCAACAGCCTTTTTTTTCATAACACTTTAACCAGAGTGACGGGAGAGCGCCATTTCAGAAAACGTGCTTATCTCGGCGAGAAAAAGCGATTTCGGCAATAAAATTTAAAACGCATAAACCAAACGATGAAATTGGTTATTTCTTCATGTATAATGATCAACTCGATACTCCCTAGCCCCCAACAGCCTTTTTTTTCATAACACTTTAACCAGAGTGACGGGAGAGCGGCATTTCAGAAAACGTGCTTATCTCGGCGAGAAAAAGCGATTTCGGCAATAAAATTTAAAACGCGTGTAAAACATAAACCAAACGATGAAATTGGTTATTTCTTCATGTATAATGATCAACTCGATACTCCCTAGCCCCCAACAGCCTTTTTTTTTTCATAACACTTTAACCAGAGTGACGGGAGAGCGGCATTTCAGAAAACGTGCTTATCTTGGCGAGAAAAAGCGATTTCGGCAATAAAATTTAAAACGCGTGTAAAACATAAACCAAACGATGAAATTGGTTATTTCTTCATGTATAATGATCAACTCGATACTCCCTAGCCCCCAACAGCCTTTTTTTTCATAACACTTTAACCAGAGTGACGGGAGAGCGGCATTTCAGAAAACGTGCTTATCTCGGCGAGAAAAAGCGATTTCGGCAATAAAATTTAAAACGCGTGTAAAACATAAACCAAACGATGAAATTGGTTATTTCTTCATGTATAATGATCAACTCGATACTCCCTAGCCCCCAACAGCCTTTTTTTTCATAACACTTTAACCAGAGTGACGGGAGAGCGGCATTTCAGAAAACGTGCTTATCTCGGCGAGAAAAAGCGATTTCGGCAATAAAATTTAAAACGCGTGTAAAACATAAACCAAACGATGAAATTCGTTATTTCTTCATGTATAATGATCAACTCGATACTCCCTAGCCCCCAACAGCCTTTTTTTTCATAACACTTTAACCAGAGTGACGGGAGAGCGGCATTTCAGAAAACGTGCTTATCTCGGCGAGAAAAAGCGATTTCGGCAATAAAATTTAAAACGCGTGTAAAACATAAACCAAACGATGAAATTGGTTATTTCTTCATGTATAATGATCAACTCGATACTCCCTAGCCCCCAACAGCCTTTTTTTTCATAACACTTTAACCAGAGTGACGGGAGAGCGGCATTTCAGAAAACGTGCTTATCTCGGCGAGAAAAAGCGATTTCGGCAATAAAATTTAAAACGCGTGTAAAACATAAACCAAACGATGAAATTGGTTATTTCTTCATGTATAATGATCAACTCGATACTCCCTAGTCCCCAACAGCCTTTTTTTACATAACACTTTAACCAGAGTGACGGGAGAGCGGCATTTCAGAAAACGTGCTTATCTCGGCGAGAAAAAGCGATTTCGGCAATAAAATTTTAAACGCGTGTAAAACATAAACCAAACGATGAAATTGGTTATTTCTTCATGTATAATGATCAACTCGATACTCCCTAGCCCCCAACAGCCTTTTTTTTCATAACACTTTAACCAGAGTGACGGGAGAGCGGCATTTCAGAAAACGTGCTTATCTCGGCGAGAAAAAGCGATTTCGGCAATAAAATTTAAAACGCGTGTAAAACATAAACCAAACGATGAAATTGGTTATTTCTTCATGTATAATGATCAACTCGATACTCCCTAGCCCCCAACAGCCTTTTTTCTCATAACACTTTAACCAGAGTGACGGGAGAGCGCCATTTCAGAAAACGTGCTTATCTCGGCGAGAAAAAGCGATTTCGGCAATAAAATTTAAAACGCGTGTAAAACATAAACCAAACGATGAAATTGGTTATTTCTTCATGTATAATGATCAACTCGATACTCCCTAGCCCCCAACAGCCTTTTTTTTCATAACACTTTAACCAGAGTGACGGGAGAGCGGCATTTCAGAAAACGTGCTTATCTCGGCGAGAAAAAGCGATTTCGGCAATAAAATTTAAAACGCGTGTAAAACATTAACCAAACGATGAAATTGGTTATTTCTTCATGTATAATGATCAACTCGATACTCCCTAGCCCCCAACAGCCTTTTTTTTCATAACACTTTAACCAGAGTGACGGGAGAGCGGCATTTCAGAAAACGTGCTTATCTCGGCGAGAAAAACCGATTTCGGCAATAAAATTTAAAACGCGTGTAAAACATAAACCAAACGATGAAATTGGTTATTTCTTCATGTATAATGATCAACTCGATACTCCCTAGCCCCCAACAGCCTTTTTTTTCATAACACTTTAACCAGAGTGACGGGAGAGCGGCATTTCAGAAAACGTGCTTATCTCGGCGAGAAAAAGCGATTTCGGCAATAAAATTTAAAACGCGTGTAAAACATAAACCAAACGATGAAATTGGTTATTTCTTCATGTATAATGATCAACTCGATACTCCCTAGCCCCCAACAGCCTTTTTTCTCATAACACTTTAACCAGAGTGACGGGAGAGCGCCATTTCAGAAAACGTGCTTATCTCGGCGAGAAAAAGCGATTTCGGCAATAAAATTTAAAACGCGTGTAAAACATAAACCAAACGATGAAATTGGTTATTTCTTCATGTATAATGATCAACTCGATACTCCCTAGCCCCCAACAGCCTTTTTTTTCATAACACTTTAACCAGAGTGACGGGAGAGCGGCATTTCAGAAAACGTGCTTATCTCGGCGAGAAAAAGCGATTTCGGCAATAAAATTTAAAACGCGTGTAAAACATAAACCAAACGATGAAATTGGTTATTTCTTCATGTATAATGATCAACTCGATACTCCCTAGCCCCCAACAGCCTTTTTTTTCATAACACTTTAACCAGAGTGACGGGAGAGCGGCATTTCAGAAAACGTGCTTATCTCGGCGAGAAAAAGCGATTTCGGCAATAAAATTTAAAACGCGTGTAAAACATTAACCAAACGATGAAATTGGTTATTTCTTCATGTATAATGATCAACTCGATACTCCCTAGCCCCCAACAGCCTTTTTTTTCATAACACTTTAACCAGAGTGACGGGAGAGCGGCATTTCAGAAAACGTGCTTATCTCGGCGAGAAAAACCGATTTCGGCAATAAAATTTAAAACGCGTGTAAAACATAAACCAAACGATGAAATTGGTTATTTCTTCATGTATAATGATCAACTCGATACTCCCTAGCCCCCAACAGCCTTTTTTTTCATAACACTTTAACCAGAGTGACGGGAGAGCGGCATTTCAGAAAACGTGCTTATCTCGGCGAGAAAAAGCGATTTCGGCAATAAAATTTAAAACGCGTGTAAAACATAAACCAAACGATGAAATTGGTTATTTCTTCATGTATAATGATCAACTCGATACTCCCTAGCCCCCAACAGCCTTTTTTCTCATAACACTTTAACCAGAGTGACGGGAGAGCGCCATTTCAGAAAACGTGCTTATCTCGGCGAGAAAAAGCGATTTCGGCAATAAAATTTAAAACGCGTGTAAAACATAAACCAAACGATGAAATTGGTTATTTCTTCATGTATAATGATCAACTCGATACTCCCTAGCCCCCAACAGCCTTTTTTTTCATAACACTTTAACCAGAGTGACGGGAGAGCGGCATTTCAGAAAACGTGCTTATCTCGGCGAGAAAAAGCGATTTCGGCAATAAAATTTAAAACGCGTGTAAAACATAAACCAAACGATGAAATTGGTTATTTCTTCATGTATAATGATCAACTCGATACTCCCTAGCCCCCAACAGCCTTTTTTTTCATAACACTTTAACCAGAGTGACGGGAGAGCGGCATTTCAGAAAACGTGCTTATCTCGGCGAGAAAAAGCGATTTCGGCAATAAAATTTAAAACGCATAAACCAAACGATGAAATTGGTTATTTCTTCATGTATAATGATCAACTCGATACTCCCTAGCCCCCAACAGCCTTTTTTTTCATAACACTTTAACCAGAGTGACGGGAGAGCGGCATTTCAGAAAACGTGCTTATCTCGGCGAGAAAAAGCGATTTCGGCAATAAAATTTAAAACGCGTGTAAAACATAAACCAAACGATGAAATTGGTTATTTCTTCATGTATAATGATCAACTCGATACTCCCTAGCCCCCAACAGCCTTTTTTTTCATAACACTTTAACCAGAGTGACGGGAGAGCGGCATTTCAGAAAACGTGCTTATCTCGGCGAGAAAAAGCGATTTCGGCAATAAAATTTAAAACGCGTGTAAAACATAAACCAAACGATGAAATTGGTTATTTCTTCATGTATAATGATCAACTCGATACTCCCTAGCCCCCAACAGCCTTTTTTTTCATAACACTTTAACCAGAGTGACGGGAGAGCGGCATTTCAGAAAACGTGCTTATCTCGGCGAGAAAAAGCGATTTCGGCAATAAAATTTAAAACGCGTGTAAAACATAAACCAAACGATGAAATTGGTTATTTCTTCATGTATAATGATCAACTCGATACTCCCTAGCCCCCAACAGCCTTTTTTTTCATAACACTTTAACCAGAGTGACGGGAGAGCGGCATTTCAGAAAACGTGCTTATCTCGGCGAGAAAAAGCGATTTCGGCAATAAAATTTAAAACGCGTGTAAAACATAAACCAAACGATGAAATTGGTTATTTCTTCATGTATAATGATCAACTCGAGTCGAGCTCCAGGGAGAGAGGCTGATTTTTCGCTTTTTGAGGCCGACTGACGAACCGGCGCGGACTCAAAAGCCCGCAGAGCCGTAGGCACTTAGAAAAGTTTCGCCTTTGGCTGTGAGCTCCAGGGGGAGAGGCTGGTTTTGCGTTATTTCAGGCCGGCTGGAGAACCGGCGCGGGTCGGACGCACAATCCCCGCAGAGCCGTGGGTGTTAGAGATGTTCCGACTCTAACTTATTGTGCAAGAATCACACAGGAGACAGTACGCCCTTTGAACACTTACACGTGGAGAATTACTTCTGCCAGTGGAGAAATTGTTCGATGCTGTTGACACAGCACTGTTCGAACAAAGTCTGCCGCTGCACCCATGCAAGAGAGTATTTATTGAGAAAAGAAGGGTGGGGGTGCCAATTTACATGTGTGGTGGCCAAGGTGGGGGTTGAAACACCTGGCCTCTGATCACATCATAGCGGGGGATGTTTTACAATGTTGAGTAGACAAAACAACTTTGATTGCGTCTTCTACAATTGGTCAATCAGTGCAAAGGATCTTAGCACTTTGTTCTGCTCCTTTGTTAAGACAGGACAAGCTTAGGTCAATCACCACTGATTACATTCCAACATAATATGATCACCCTAATCTATTCAACCCTAACATATCCCTCCTGTTTATCATATGATGTTGTCAGGAAAAACAAACAAAACAAGGGCAAAAAAAAAAAACAACAAAACAAAACAACAAAAACACAGAAACAGCGTATCATTGCATCCATCACTTGCGAAGCATTTTCGATGGCCAAATCATTAAGTTTCTGTAAAACATGCTCGGCTGAACATCATCTACGCAATCTACGTAGATCAATTTTAGTGTGTGAGTGAAAAACCTGCGGCAAGGTGTTATAATGCAGGAAAAGTCTCACACGGTCCCTCTGCCTTAGGCGACCATAATTTTATCAATAACAATAGTCAAGACAAAACACTGCTTGTGATTGTTCAGTCGTCATAGTCATCACATTCATCACATTTGACATGTCTGATATGTTGTATTTGCACTTGTGCTATGGTAGGAGATAAAAATCTTGATACAGCAGACTTCAAACACGGGATAACACAGGTTGTAAATAAGCACATCATCACGAGCACAAAAAGCACAGGAGTCCCAAATTTCAACAGCAATTGCCACCAGTTGCCAGAAAATAGCCACGAAAAGAAATCCCATTGATGTGCGACTTTGTCTTTTGACATGGCCTGCTGTAAGTTCTTCAGTGAGTTCATGGCCTCGTTGATGTGCGTGTCATTTTCTCCTGGTATGTATGTGCAACAGGAGGTCCCAATAATGTGGCACACGCCACCTTGCGCTGCAGTCATCAAGTCCAGAACCATCCTGTTTTGTAAGACCATTAGCCTGATAGCCTGAATCTCCCTGTTTTGACCATCATTGACCTGCAGCGAGAGATTCACAAAAGATTGGAAACGATAGCTCAGTGTCTCGATGTAGAGTCCTTGTTTTCCAACTCCGATCCAAGGAAAAAGCGCATGAACAACTTTGTTTCCGCCGGACCATATTTTATGGTCGTCTGGCACATTCGCACCCCAGACAGGGTCATGAGGGTCAAAGGTTGCAACAGTCCTGCGTCGACGTCCAGAAGAGTTGTGTGCTGGTGTCAGCTGATGATGTTGTATCCTGTAGGTGTGGTCTGTCACCCACACTGGAGCACACACTCCTGTCCAGTTGGCGGGCAGCATCGGATAAACCTTATGACCACAAAGCCACCAGCCATTCTGTATGAAGTAGGTCCCGTTTGATGGTGCTGCCATATCGGTGGGAGATCCCTCACCACTTGAAATGGCTCTCTTATCCTGACACTCAGCGGTGATGTCCAAAGCTCCCATCCAGTTTCCTCCTGGAGAGCAGTCGTCGTTGATGCATTTGTGGGTCTCGTTTCCTTGGATGTAACATGTGTAGTTCACTCCAGCTGGTCTCTTTGTGTAGGCCACTTGTGGCAATGTTCGTCCTTTAACAGTCACATTGAGATTTGTCCAGAAAAGCTGATCACAGGTACCATCTGCAAGTCCAGGGCGGAAAGGGTCGGCATCACTGACTGTGACAGCACGGTGTTGATATCCAATTCCTCCCATGGATGTCATGCATTTTGCTTCCGTGACATTCATTGCTCTCGCCTCCAAATGAACTTGCGTGGAGGAAGGAGGGAGTTTGGAACACACATAGCATCCCTCCTGTGTGTGAGCTCTCACACTGAACTTCACATATCGGTACCAAGCGTTGGTTTCGTATGGGTTTCTGGGGTCCCATAACCAGTCCTCGAAATTCTCATCATGTGACCATCTTCTTCCACGAATGACACTGTCCATTGGTCCATTCAGATGAGCCCACAAACCATAGCACACTCCAACCACAGCGCAGCATAGAATCCACCTGGCATATGGAATTCCGTTGCTACTAGGATGGCAGAGACACCGGGACATCTCCTCGCGTCCCTCCCACCGCGGGCTGGCCCAATTCTTTCTTTTGATGACCTTGATGTAGACCCAGTCTCCTGGCTTGATGATGTTGTCAAACTGTGGGGAAAGAAGACCAGGCGGCAGTAAATTTGCATTTAACACATCTTTCATTTTGAGCGTTCTGATCATGTAATCTGCCAAGGTCTGTTCTTCATCTGCTTTTTGCAAATCTACAGGGAACACAGGTAGTCTATATGGTCTCCCATGTATAATTTCAAAAGGCGTCAGCCCTTCTGAATTGGGGGTGATTCTCATATAGAGTTTCACCAAGTCTAGGCACTCTGGCCAGGCTCTGCCTGTTGATTCCATGCATTTTTTCAACCTGCTTTTGATAGTAGCGTTTGCTCGTTCAACCAGGCCTGCACTGGATGGGTGCCAGGCACAGTGGTTTTTTAACGTTATCCCAAGGTGTACAGCCATGTTTTGTACAACTTGGTTCACAAAGTGTGGACCATTGTCACTGTAAATGATCTGCGGGATGCCATGAGCCGGAATGACGGTTTTGCAAATGGCTTTTGCCACTGTTAGGGCATCTGCTCGTTTAGATGGAACTATTTCAACCCATTTGGAAAGTGCATCAATCATCACTAGGCAGTATTTGTGAGGTCCACTTTGTGTGAGTTCAATAAAATCCATGTGCATGATTTGGAATGGGTAAGACGGTTTTGGAAAGGAGCCTCTCTTAGGTCTCATGTTTCCTTGTGGATTATGTTTCACACACACAGGACATGCTTTACAAAAATTTTTTAAGTAAGCATCTAAACCAAAGGTAGTGAATTGTTGATGTATGATGGACCTCATCCCTCCTGTCGACACGTGGCAAGGCCCATGTGTCGCAATTGCTGCTGCCTTAAAAAGTGATTTTGGTAAAACGGGTTTGTCATTGATGCAGTGGATATTATCTGTATCCACAACTGCACCTTTTGTCTTCCACATTCGTTTTTCCACCATTGGAGCATTGCCCTGCATGTCGGTCAGTATAGTTTTATCTATGAGTTGCGTGTCCTCTGAATCTATCAAAAATACTTCATGGCCATGTTTCCCTGCTGCTGCTTCTTTAGCGATTTTGTCTGCGAATCTGTTTCCATTTGAGACTTCATCTGTGCCAGTGGTATGAGCGGCACATTTACACACAGCAAGTTTATCAGGTAAACCGATGGCCTGCAACAAGTCTTTTAACAAGGAGGCATGGGTAACCGGCTTACCGGTTGATGTGGTCATCCCCCTGCGCTCCCATTGTTTTGCAAAATAGAACAGAGTAGAAAATGCATACTGACTGTCTGTGTATACAGTGACTTCCTTATCTCTTGCTAATTGACAAGCTCTTGTCAGTGCAATCAGTTCAGCAGCCTGCGCTGACCGATTGTATGGAAGCTTCTCTGCTTCAATAATCTGGTTTGGCAACTTGGGATTCTGGTCAACCGAGATGTCATACGAACAGCAAATCTGTTCACCTGCTTGTGCAGCGTATAAGTCAACATCTCTCACTCTACATGCTCGCATGCCATCCTTTACTGGAATTATTGCAATTCCCAATCTAGTCATCAGATCTCGACCCAGCAGGTTTATGGGGCATTTTGGAGATAAGACAATCGAGACTGAATCCATGTTTCTCCCTGTTTCATCATCCCTTACTTCAACTGGATTGGAGATACTCTCCTTGTGTACCTGCCCATCAGCAGATTTCACCCAAATAGTATTTTGGGAGGCCTTTAGATTAGGGACTTTAGTTTTTATTACGGTTCTACACGCCCCGGTATCACACAAAAACTCTACATCACTTCCTCCAATGTTTAAGGTAACATTTGGTTTTTCTTTTAGTGTACTCAAAATGTCCCATGCTGTATGGACATCTACTATTTCTTCCTCTGTAGGAGCATGAAAGATCAAAGGGGGGGAATCTAGTCATTCTGAGAATTTGGCTTTTCCACTGTCCCTTCCTCCACCCTTTGATTGGTCTTGTCTTGCATATCGACACGTTCTTGCAAAATGTCCTCGTCTCCCACAGATCCAACAGTTGTCAGAATCTGATGGGGGTTTATAATTGTATGGTGGCCTTCGACCCTGTTGACCTCTTCCTCTGCCCCGTTGGGAGCCTCGGAAGAAGACAGTTTTATCTTCATCTAGGTCCTCATCATCATCGTCGAGATGAAATACATCAGAACTTTTGCCTTTTCTGATCACTTTTTCAGCATGTCTGGCCCACTGCATGGTTGTTGTAACGCTAGCAGTGTCCACTTCCACCATGTGTTTCCTCACCCAATTGCCAATTTCAGGGCGGAAACCAGTGAGGAGTGCATTTTTAAGCTGTTGCTGATAAGCACTCTCAGCTGCATCATTGAATGGGATGCCACTATGCACCCTAAATTCTTTTTCAAATCTTAAGCGAAAATCATCAGTATCTTCCCCAGGCTTCTGTTTTATTCCTGCTAAATGACCATAATTCGCTCGTCTTTGAAATATAGTTCGCACTCTTTGCACAAGCTCATTCCATTGTGCTGCATACTCCCCTCTCAATTGATTTCCCTCAACAAGATAGGGGAAAGGTCCTTGGTTATTTCTACCTGTATAATTTCCTCTAACCTTTGCCCAGTCTTTTCCCAAAGATGACATTGCAGCTTCTCCTGCCTCATGCCCATTCAGTCTATAGGAATGTATGATTCCAGCCATGTCTTCTGCCCATTTATCTGGGTCTTCTGCAACAGGGGTAACCCCTTCAACTGCTTTTCTTGCCTCTTCCAAAGTCCATGGCCGAAAAACATATGTATGTAGAGGATAGCCTTCCCCTACAATAGGGTTTGGCACCTGTATCATTGGGCACACATCAACATTGTCTAAAGATTGAGAAAATCTAGCAGCATTGGTCATAGTTCTTGTTTGCACAGGACTTCTAATTACGTGACCCTGACCTTTTTTGGTATTGTATGGGGGAGGGTGCAGGTCTATTAAACTTGGATACAAGTTTTGCCCAGGAGCGGAAAGCTCTTCTTGCCCCTCTGCTTGAGCTGCGGCTGAGACAGCGCGCCTGGGCACTGTAGCCTCATTGTCTTCTGGCCTGACAAACATACTTGCGGCCTCATCACTTTTCACCTTTATATTTTTTGTCTTTCGAATTTGTTCTCTTCTCTCTTGTGAAGCTTTCAACCACACTCTAGCACATTGCAATTCTCCCTCTTTTCTGTCCTTTCCCAGTCCTTTTGTCTTCCTAGCCACACTCTCCTCTAAAACACCAACCACTATTTTCCACATTTCAACTTTCAACTTCCCTTCCACTCCATACTTTTTCTTCCACTTTGGCATGTATCGCATACAATTAAGAAATCTACTTGCCATGTACTTCTCGTCTCCTTCAAGAGCTAGAGATTTACCGTTTTTATTTCCCATCTTAACTTGGTATTTTTAGATTCTTCCCCAAATTTTTTTTTTTTTTTTTTTTTTTTTTTTTTTTTTTTTTTTTCTATCTTACCATTCACGCTCTCAATCACACAACTTTCATGCAAACAGCTAGAACCTCAGCTGTTTCTTAGCTCGGACAAACCAAAGCCGTAAACTTCATAGCTCGGACAAACCAAAAGCCGTATACTTCATAGCTCGGACAAACCAAACCGTAAACTTCATAGCTCGGACAAACCAAAAGCCGTATATCTTGTGCACCATTAATTTTTTACGCGTTTCTCATAGCTCGGACAAACCAAAGCCGTATATCTTGTGCACCTTTACGCGTTTACACTTAGGGCTTTAACTTACTTGTTCCCTGGTTCGTTGCACTGTCGGATTCCGTCAATCCACTGTTGTCCGACGAAGGCAGACAGACCTAAGGTGTTGGCCCAGCGAAGAATTTGCTTGCCAGGTCTTTTCTTTACCCGGTCCTCCTAGACGCTGGCTTGTCGACAATGCAGCACGTCGTCCTCCGTCGATCAGCAGTGGGTATGTTGGATCCGGGTCACGGCACCAAAATGTTAGAGATGTTCCGACTCTAACTTATTGTGCAAGAATCACACAGGAGACAGTACGCCCTTTGAACACTTACACGTGGAGAATTACTTCTGCCAGTGGAGAAATTGTTCGATGCTGTTGACACAGCACTGTTCGAACAAAGTCTGCCGCTGCACCCATGCAAGAGAGTATTTATTGAGAAAAGAAGGGTGGGGGTGCCAATTTACATGTGTGGTGGCCAAGGTGGGGGTTGAAACACCTGGCCTCTGATCACATCATAGCGGGGGATGTTTTACAATGTTGAGTAGACAAAACAACTTTGATTGCGTCTTCTACAATTGGTCAATCAGTGCAAAGGATCTTAGCATTTTGTTCTGCTCCTTTGTTAAGACAGGACAAGCTTAGGTCAATCACCACTGATTACATTCCAACATAATATGATCACCCTAATCTATTCAACCCTAACAGTGGGCACTTAGAAAATTTTCGCCAAGTTGGCTCTGAGCGCCTGGTACCTAATATGGAAGTATAGAGGCCGACTTTCGGGCAAGATCACGCCGCGTTAGGCTTCCAGGACCCCGGCTAAGCAATTTTACCGGGCCGCCCGGTTCTTTTTTTGAACCAGCCCGGTTCTTTTTACACTTCCAGCTGGAGCTCAGCAGCGGCTTTTGGCGCAAGATCACGCCGGGTTAGGCTTCCAGGACCTCGGCTAAGCAATTCTACCGGGCCGCCCGGTTCTTTTTTTGAACCAGCCCGGTTCTTTTTACACTTCCAGCTGGAGCTCACGAGCGGCTTTTGGGACAAGATCACGCCGTGTTAGGCTTCCAGAGCCCCGGCTAAGCAATTTTACCGGCCCGCCCGATTCTTTTTTTTTAACCAGCCCGGTTCTTTTTACACTTCCAGCTGGAGCTCAGGAACGGCTTTTTGGACAATATCACGCCGGGTTAGGCTTCCAGGACCCCGGCTAAGCAATTTTACCGGGCCGCCCGGTTCTTTTTTTTAACCAGCCCGGTTCTTTTTACACTTCCAGCTGGAGCTCACGAGCGGCTTTTTGGACAAGATCACGCCTGGTTAGGCTTCCAGAGCCCCGGCTAAGCAATTTTAAAGGGCCGCCCGGTTCTTTTTTTTAACCAGCCCGGTTCTTTTTACACTTCCAGCTGGAGCTCAGCAGCGGCTTTTTGGACAAGATCACGCCGTGTTAGGCTTCCAGAGCCCCGGCTAAGCAATTTTACCGGGTCGCCCGGTTCTTTTTTTAACCAGCCCGGTTCTTTTTACACTTCCAGCTGGAGCTCAGCAGCGGCTTTTTGCACAGTATCACGCCGGGTTAGGCTTCCAGGACCCCGGCTAGGCAATTTTACCGGGCCGCCCGGTTCTTTTTTTTAACCAGCCCGGTTCTTTTTACACTTCCAGCTGGAGCTCACGAGCGGCTTTTTGGACAAGATCACGCCGTGTTAGGCTTCCAGAGCCCCGGCTAAGCAATTTTACCGGGTCGCCCGGTTCTTTTTTTTAACCAGCCCGGTTCTTTTTACACTTCCAGCTGGAGCTCAGCAGCGGCTTTTTGGACAAGATCATGCCGTGTTAAGCTTCCAGAGCCCCGGCTAAGCAATTTTACCGGGTCGCCCGGTTCTTTTTTTAACCAGCCCGGTTCTTTTTACACATCCAGCTGGAGCTCAGCAGCGTGTAAAACATAAACCAAACGATGAAATTGGTTATTTCTTCATGTATAATGATCAACTCGATACTCCCTAGCCCCCAACAGCCTTTTTTTTCATAACACTTTAACCAGAGTGACGGGAGAGCGGCATTTCAGAAAACGTGCTTATCTCGGCGAGAAAAAGCGATTTCGGCAATAAAATTTAAAACGCGTGTAAAACATAAACCAAACGATGAAATTGGTTATTTCTTCATGTATAATGATCAACTCGATACTCCCTAGCCCCCAACAGCCTTTTTTTTCATAACACTTTAACCAGAGTGACGGGAGAGCGGCATTTCAGAAAACGTGCTTATCTCGGCGAGAAAAAGCGATTTCGGCAATAAAATTTAAAACGCGTGTAAAACATAAACCAAACGATGAAATTGGTTATTTCTTCATGTATAATGATCAACTCGATACTCCCTAGCCCCCAACAGCCTTTTTTCTCATAACACTTTAACCAGAGTGACGGGAGAGCGGCATTTCAGAAAACGTGCTTATCTCGGCGAGAAAAAGCGATTTCGGCAATAAAATTTAAAACGCGTGTAAAACATAAACCAAACGATGAAATTGGTTATTTCTTCATGTATAATGATCAACTCGATACTCCCTAGCCCCCAACAGCCTTTTTTTTCATAACACTTTAACCAGAGTGACGGGAGAGCGGCATTTCAGAAAACGTGCTTATCTCGGCGAGAAAAAGCGATTTCGGCAATAAAGTTTAAAACGCGTGTAAAACATAAACCAAACGATGAAATTGGTTATTTCTTCATGTATAATGATCAACTCGATACTCCCTAGCCCCCAACAGCCTTTTTTTTCATAACACTTTAACCAGAGTGACGGGAGAGCGGCATTTCAGAAAACGTGCTTATCTCGGCGAGTAAAAGCGATTTCGGCAATAAAATTTAAAACGCGTGTAAAACATAAACCAAACGATGAAATTGGTTATTTCTTCATGTATAATGATCAACTCGATACTCCCTAGCCCCCAACAGCCTTTTTTTTCATAACACTTTGACCAGAGTGACGGGAGAGCGGCATTTCAGAAAACGTGCTTATCTCGGCGAGAAAAAGCGATTTCGGCAATAAAATTTAAAACGCGTGTAAAACATAAACCAAACGATGAAATTGGTTATTTCTTCATGTATAATGATCAACTCGAGTCGAGCTCCAGGAAGAGAGGCTGATTTTTTCGCTTTTTGAGGCCGACCGACGAACCGGCGCGGGGCGGACTCAAAAGCTCGCAGAGCCGTAGGCACTTAGAAAGGTTTCGCCTTTGGCTGTGAGCTACAGGGGGAGAGGCTGGTTTTGCGTTATTTCAGGACGGCTGGAGAACCGGCGCGGGACGGACGCACAATCCCCGCAGAGCCGTGGGCACTTAGAAAATTTTCGCCAAGTTGGCTCTGAGCGCCTGGTACCTAATATGGAAGTATAGAGGCCGACTTTCGGGCAAGATCACGCCGCGTTAGGCTTCCAGGACCCCGGCTAAGCAATTTTACCGGGCCGCCCGGTTCTTTTTTTGAACCAGCCCGGTTCTTTTTACACTTCCAGCTGGAGCTCACGAGCGGCTTTTGGGACAAGATCACGCCGTGTTAGGCTTCCAGAGCCCCGGCTAAGCAATTTTACCGGCCCGCCCGGTTCTTTTTTTTTTTAACCAGCCCGGTTCTTTTTACACTTCCAGCTGGAGCTCAGCAGCGGCTTTTTGGACAATATCACGCCGGGTTAGGCTTCCAGAGCCCCGGCTAAGCAATTTTAACGGGCCGCCCGGTTCTTTTTTTTAACCAGCCCGGTTCTTTTTACACTTCCAGCTGGAGCTCAGCAGCGGCTTTTTGGACAAGATCACGCCGTGTTAGGCTTCCAGAGCCCCGGCTAAGCAATTTTACCGGGTCGCCCGGTTCTTTTTTTAACCAGCCCGGTTCTTTTTACACTTCCAGCTGGAGCTCAGCAGCGGCTTTTTGGACAAGATCACGCCGTGTTAGGCTTCCAGAGCCCCGGCTAAGCAATTTTACCGGGTCGCCCGGTTCTTTTTTTAACCAGCCCGGTTCTTTTTACACTTCCAGCTGTAGCTCAGCAGCGGCTTTTTGTACAAGATCACGCCGTGTTAGGCTTCCAGAGCCCCGGCTAAGCAATTTTACCGGGTCGCCCGGTTCTTTTTTTAACCAGCCCGCTTCTTTTTACACATCCAGCTGGAGCTCAGCAGCGTGTAAAACATAAACCAAACGATGAAATTGGTTATTTCTTCATGTATAATGATCAACTCGATACTCCCTAGCCCCCAACAGCCTTTTTTTTCATAACACTTTAACCAGAGTGACGGGAGAGCGGCATTTCAGAAAACGTGCTTATCTCGGCGAGAAAAAGCGATTTCGGCAATAAAATTTAAAACGCGTGTAAAACATAAACCAAACGATGAAATTGGTTATTTCTTCATGTATAATGATCAACTCGATACTCCCTAGCCCCCAACAGCCTTTTTTTTCATAACACTTTAACCAGAGTGACGGGAGAGCGGCATTTCAGAAAACGTGCTTATCTCGGCGAGAAAAAGCGATTTCGGCAATAAAATTTAAAACGCGTGTAAAACATAAACCAAACGATGAAATTGGTTATTTCTTCATGTATAATGATCAACTCGATACTCCCTAGCCCCCAACAGCCTTTTTTTTCATAACACTTTAACCAGAGTGACGGGAGAGCGGCATTTCAGAAAACGTGCTTATCTTGGCGAGAAAAAGCGATTTCGGCAATAAAATTTAAAACGCGTGTAAAACATAAACCAAACGATGAAATTGGTTATTTCTTCATGTATAATGATCAACTCGATACTCCCTAGCCCCCAACAGCCTTTTTTTTCATAACACTTTAACCAGAGTGACGGGAGAGCGGCATTTCAGAAAACGTGCTTATCTCGGCGAGAAAAAGCGATTTCGGCAATAAAATTTAAAACGCGTGTAAAACATAAACCAAACGATGAAATTGGTTATTTCTTCATGTATAATGATCAACTCGATACTCCCTAGCCCCCAACAGCCTTTTTTTTCATAACACTTTAACCAGAGTGACGGGAGAGCGGCATTTCAGAAAACGTGCTTATCTCGGCAAAAAAGCGATTTCGGCAATAAAATTTAAAACGCGTGTAAAACATTAACCAAACGATGAAATTGGTTATTTCTTCATGTATAATGATCAACTCGATACTCCCTAGCCCCCAACAGCCTTTTTTTTCATAACACTTTAACCAGAGTGACGGGAGAGCGGCATTTCAGAAAACGTGCTTATCTCGGCGAGAAAAACCGATTTCGGCAATAAAATTTAAAACGCGTGTAAAACATAAACCAAACGATGAAATTGGTTATTTCTTCATGTATAATGATCAACTCGATACTCCCTAGCCCCCAACAGCCTTTTTTTTCATAACACTTTAACCAGAGTGACGGGAGAGCGGCATTTCAGAAAACGTGCTTATCTCGGCGAGAAAAAGCGATTTCGGCAATAAAATTTAAAACGCGTGTAAAACATAAACCAAACGATGAAATTGGTTATTTCTTCATGTATAATGATCAACTCGATACTCCCTAGCCCCCAACAGCCTTTTTTCTCATAACACTTTAACCAGAGTGACGGGAGAGCGCCATTTCAGAAAACGTGCTTATCTCGGCGAGAAAAAGCGATTTCGGCAATAAAATTTAAAATGCAAGTAAAACATAAACCAAACGATGAAATTGGTTATTTCTTCATGTATAATGATCAACTCGATACTCCCTAGCCCCCAACAGCCTTTTTTTTCATAACACTTTAACCAGAGTGACGGGAGAGCGGCATTTCAGAAAACGTGCTTATCTCGGCGAGAAAAAGCGATTTCGGCAATAAAATTTAAAACGCGTGTAAAACATAAACCAAACGATGAAATTGGTTATTTCTTCATGTATAATGATCAACTCGATACTCCCTAGCCCCCAACAGCCTTTTTTTTCATAACACTTTAACCAGAGTGACGGGAGAGCGGCATTTCAGAAAACGTGCTTATCTCGGCGAGAAAAAGCGATTTCGGCAATAAAATTTAAAACGCGTGTTAAACATAAACCAAACGATGAAATTGGTAATTTCTTCATGTATAATGATCAACTCGATACTCCCTAGCCCCCAACAGCCTTTTTTTTCATAACACTTTAACCAGAGTGACGGGAGAGCGGCATTTCAGAAAACGTGCTTATCTCGGCGAGAAAAAGCGATTTCGGCAATAAAATTTAAAACGCATAAACCAAACGATGAAATTGGTTATTTCTTCATGTATAATGATCAACTCGATACTCCCTAGCCCCCAACAGCCTTTTTTTTCATAACACTTTAACCAGAGTGACGGGAGAGCGGCATTTCAGAAAACGTGCTTATCTCGGCGAGAAAAAGCGATTTCGGCAATAAAATTTAAAACGCGTGTAAAACATAAACCAAACGATGAAATTGGTTATTTCTTCATGTATAATGATCAACTTGATACTCCCTAGCCCCCAACAGCCTTTTTTTTCATAACACTTTAACCAGAGTGACGGGAGAGCGGCATTTCAGAAAACGTGCTTATCTCGGCGAGAAAAAGCGATTTCGGCAATAAAATTTAAAACGCGTGTAAAACATAAACCAAACGATGAAATTGGTTATTTCTTCATGTATAATGATCAACTCGATACTCCCTAGCCCCCAACAGCCTTTTTTTTCATAACACTTTAACCAGAGTGACGGGAGAGCGGCATTTCAGAAAACGTGCTTATCTCGGCGAGAAAAAGCGATTTCGGCAATAAAATTTAAAACGCGTGTAAAACATAAACCAAACGATGAAATTGGTTATTTCTTCATGTATAATGATCAACTCGATACTCCCTAGCCCCCAACAGCCTTTTTTTTCACAACACTTTAACCAGAGTGACGGGAGAGCGGCATTTCAGAAAACGTGCTTATCTCGGCGAGAAAAAGCGATTTCGGCAATAAAATTTAAAACGCGTGTAAAACATAAACCAAACGATGAAATTGGTAATTTCTTCATGTATAATGATCAACTCGATACTCTCTAGCCCCCAACAGCCTTTTTTTTCATAACACTTTAACCAGAGTGACGGGAGAGCGGCATTTCAGAAAACGTGCTTATCTCGGCGAGAAAAAGCGATTTCGGCAATAGAATTTAAAACGCGTGTAAAACATAAACCAAACGATGAAATTGGTTATTTCTTCATGTATAATGATCAACTCGATACTCCCTAGCCCCCAACAGCCTTTTTTTTCATAACACTTTAACCAGAGTGACGGGAGAGCGGCATTTCAGAAAACGTGCTTATCTCGGCGAGAAAAAGCGATTTCGGCAATAAAATTTAAAACGCATGTAAAACATAAACCAAACGATGAAATTGGTAATTTCTTCATGTATAATGATCAACTCGATACTCCCTAGCCCCCAACAGCCTTTTTTTTCATAACACTTTAACCAGAGTGACGGGAGAGCGGCATTTCAGAAAACGTGCTTATCTCGGCGAGAAAAAGCGATTTCGGCAATAAAATTTAAAACGCGTGTAAAACATAAACCAAACGATGAAATTGGTTATTTCTTCATGTATAATGATCAACTCGATACTCCCTAGCCCCCAACAGCCTTTTTTTTCATAACACTTTAACCAGAGTGACGGGAGAGCGGCATTTCAGAAAACGTGCTTATCTCGGCGAGAAAAAGCGATTTCGGCAATAAAATTTAAAACGCGTGTAAAACATAAACCAAACGATGAAATTGGTTATTTCTTCATGTATAATGATCAACTCGATACCCCCTAGCCCCCAACAGCCTTTTTTTTCAAAACACTTTAACCAGAGTGACGGGAGAGCGGCATTTCAGAAAACGTGCTTATCTCGGCGAGAAAAAGCGATTTCGGCAATAAAATTTAAAACGCGTGTAAAACATAAACCAAACGATGAAATTGGTAATTTCTTCATGTATAATGATCAACTCGATACTCCCTAGCCCCCAACAGCCTTTTTTTTCATAACACTTTAACCAGAGTGACGGGAGAGCGGCATTTCAGAAAACGTGCTTATCTCGGCGAGAAAAAGCGATTTCGGCATACAATTTAAAACGCGTGTAAAACATAAACCAAACGATGAAATTGGTTATTTCTTCATGTATAATGATCAACTCGATACTCCCTAGCCCCCAACAGCCTTTTTTTTCATAACACTTTAACCAGAGTGACGGGAGAGCGGCATTTCAGAAAACGTGCTTATCTCGGCGAGAAAAAGCGATTTCGGCAATAAAATTTAAAACGCGTGTAAAACATAAACCAAACGATGAAATTGGTTATTTCTTCATGTATAATGATCAACTTGATACTCCCTAGCCCCCAACAGCCTTTTTTTTCATAACACTTTAACCAGAGTGACGGGAGAGCGGCATTTCAGAAAACGTGCTTATCTCGGCGAGAAAAAGCGATTTCGGCAATAAAATTTAAAACGCGTGTAAAACATAAACCAAACGATGAAATTGGTTATTTCTTCATGTATAATGATCAACTCGATACTCCCTAGCCCCCAACAGCCTTTTTTTTCATAACACTTTAACCAGAGTGACGGGAGAGCGGCATTTCAGAAAACGTGCTTATCTCGGCGAGAAAAAGCGATTTCGGCAATAAAATTTAAAACGCGTGTAAAACATAAACCAAACGATGAAATTGGTTATTTCTTCATGTATAATGATCAACTCGATACTCCCTAGCCCCCAACAGCCTTTTTTTTCACAACACTTTAACCAGAGTGACGGGAGAGCGGCATTTCAGAAAACGTGCTTATCTCGGCGAGAAAAAGCGATTTCGGCAATAAAATTTAAAACGCGTGTAAAACATAAACCAAACGATGAAATTGGTAATTTCTTCATGTATAATGATCAACTCGATACTCTCTAGCCCCCAACAGCCTTTTTTTTCATAACACTTTAACCAGAGTGACGGGAGAGCGGCATTTCAGAAAACGTGCTTATCTCGGCGAGAAAAAGCGATTTCGGCAATAAAATTTAAAACGCGTGTAAAACATAAACCAAACGATAAAATTGGTTATTTCTTCATGTATAATGATCAACTCGATACTCCCTAGCCCCCAACAGCCTTTTTTTTCGCGTGTAAAACATAAACCAAACGATGAAATTGGTTATTTCTTCATGTATAATGATCAACTCGATACTCCCTAGCCCCCAACAGCCTTTTTTTTCATAACACTTTAACCAGAGTGACGGGAGAGCGGCATTTCAGAAAACGTGCTTATCTCGGCGAGAAAAAGCGATTTGGCAATAAAATTTAAAACGCGTGTAAAACATAAACCAAACGATGAAATTGCTTATTTCTTCATGTATAATGATCAACTCGATACTCCCTAGCCCCCAACAGCCTTTTTTTTCATAACACTTTAACCAGAGTGACGGGAGAGCGGCATTTCAGAAAACGTGCTTATCTCGGCGAGAAAAAGCGATTTCGGCAATAAAATTTAAAACGCGTGTAAAACATAAACCAAACGATGAAATTGGTTATTTCTTCATGTATAATGATCAACTCGATACTCCCTAGCCCCCAACAGCCTTTTTTTTCATAACACTTTAACCAGAGTGACGGGAGAGCGGCATTTCAGAAAACGTGCTTATCTCGGCGAGAAAAAGCGATTTCGGCAATAAAATTTAAAACGCGTGTAAAACATAAACCAAACGATGATATTGGTTATTTCTTCATGTATAATGATCAACTCGATACTCCCTAGCCCCCAACAGCCTTTTTTTTCATAACACTTTAACCAGAGTGACGGGAGAGCGGCATTTCAGAAAACGTGCTTATCTCGGCGAGAAAAAGCGATTTCGGCAATAAAATTTAAAACGCGTGTAAAACATAAACCAAACGATGAAATTGGTTATTTCTTCATGTATAATGATCAACTCGATACTCCCTAGCCCCCAACAGCCTTTTTTTTCATAACACTTTAACCAGAGTGACGGGAGAGCGGCATTTCAGAAAACGTGCTTATCTTGGCGAGAAAAAGCGATTTCGGCAATAAAATTTAAAACGCGTGTAAAACATAAACCAAACGATGAAATTGGTTATTTCTTCATGTATAATGATCAACTCGATACTCCCTAGCCCCCAACAGCCTTTTTTTTTCATAACACTTTAACCATAGTGACGGGAGAGCGGCATTTCAGAAAACGTGCTTATCTCGGCGAGAAAAAGCGATTTCGGCAATAAAATTTAAAACGCGTGTAAAACATAAACCAAACGATGAAATTGGTTATTTCTTCATGTATAATGATCAACTCGATACTCCCTAGCCCCCAACAGCCTTTTTTTTCATAACACTTTAACCAGAGTGACGGGAGAGCGGCATTTCAGAAAACGTGCTTATCTCGGCGAGAAAAAGCGATTTCGGCAATAAAATTTAAAACGCGTGTAAAACATAAACCAAACGATGAAATTGGTTATTTCTTCATGTATAATGATCAACTCGATACTCCCTAGCCCCCAACAGCCTTTTTTTTCATTACACTTTAACCAGAGTGACGGGAGAGCGGCATTTCAGAAAACGTGCTTATCTCGGCGAGAAAAAGCGATTTCGGCAATAAAATTTAAAACGCGTGTAAAACATAAACCAAACGATGAAATTGGTTATTTCTTCATGTATAATGATCAACTCGATACTCCCTAGCCCCCAACAGCCTTTTTTTTCATAACACTTTAACCAGAGTGACGGGAGAGCGGCATTTCAGAAAACGTGCTTATCTCGGCGAGAAAAAGCGATTTCGCCAATAAAATTTAAAACGCGTGTAAAACATAAACCAAACGATGAAATTGGTTATTTCTTCATGTATAATGATCAACTCGATACTCCCTAGCCCCCAACAGCCTTTTTTTTCATAACACTTTAACCAGAGTGACGGGAGAGCGGCATTTCAGAAAACGTGCTTATCTCGGCGAGAAAAAGCGATTTCGGCAATAAAATTTAAAACGCGTGTAAAACATAAACCAAACGATGAAATTGGTTATTTCTTCATGTATAATGATCAACTCGATACTCCCTAGCCCCCAACAGCCTTTTTTTTCATAACACTTTAACCAGAGTGACGGGAGAGCGGCATTTCAGAAAACGTGCTTATCTCGGCGAGAAAAAGCGATTTCGGCAATAAAATTTAAAACGCGTGTAAAACATAAACCAAACGATGAAATTGGTTATTTCTTCATGTATAATGATCAACTCGATACTCCCTAGCCCCCAACAGCCTTTTTTTTCATAACACTTTAACCAGAGTGACGGGAGAGCGGCATTTCAGAAAACGTGCTTATCTCGGCGAGAAAAAGCGATTTCGGCAATAAAATTTAAAACGCATGTAAAACATAAACCAAACGATGAAATTGGTTATTTCTTCATGTATAATGATCAACTCGAGTCGAGCTCCAGGGAGAGAGGCTGATTTTTCGCTTTTTGAGGCCGACCGACGAACCGGCGCGGACTCAAAAGCCCGCAGAGCCGTAGGCACTTAGAAAAGTTTCGCCTTTGGCTGTGAGCTCCAGGGGGAGAGGCTGGTTTTGCGTTATTTCAGGCCGGCTGGAGAACCGGCGCGGGTCGGACGCACAATCCCCGCAGAGCCGTGGGCACTTAGAAAATTTTCGCCAAGTTGGCTCTGAGCGCCTGGTACCTAATATGGAAGTATAGAGGCCGACTTTCGGGCAAGATCACGCCGCGTTAGGCTTCCAGGACCCCGGCTAAGCAATTTTACCGGGCCGCCCGGTTCTTTTTTTTAACCAGCCCGGTTCTTTTTACACTTCCAGCTGGAGCTCACGAGCGGCTTTTGGGACAAGATCACGCCGTGTTAGGCTTCCAGAGCCCCGGCTAAGCAATTTTACCGGCCCGCCCGATTCTTTTTTTTTAACCAGCCCGGTTCTTTTTACACTTCCAGCTGGAGCTCAGCAACGGCTTTTTGGACAATATCACGCCGGGTTAGGCTTCCAGGACCCCGGCTAAGCAATTTTACCGGGCCGCCCGGTTCTTTTTTTTAACCAGCCCGGTTCTTTTTACACTTCCAGCTGGAGCTCACGAGCGGCTTTTTGGACAAGATCACGCCTGGTTAGGCTTCCAGAGCCCCGGCTAAGCAATTTTAAAGGGCCGCCCGGTTCTTTTTTTTAACCAGCCCGGTTCTTTTTACACTTCCAGCTGGAGCTCAGCAGCGGCTTTTTGGACAAGATCACGCCGTGTTAGGCTTCCAGAGCCCCGGCTAAGCAATTTTACCGGGTCGCCCGGTTCTTTTTTTAACCAGCCCGGTTCTTTTTACACTTCCAGCTGGAGCTCAGCAGCGGCTTTTTGCACAGTATCACGCCGGGTTAGGCTTCCAGGACCCCGGCTAGGCAATTTTACCGGGCCGCCCGGTTCTTTTTTTTAACCAGCCCGGTTCTTTTTACACTTCCAGCTGGAGCTCAGCAGCGGCTTTTGGGACAAGATCACGCCGTGTTAGGCTTCCAGAGCCCCGGCTAAGCAATTTTACCGGCCCGCCCGATTCTTTTTTTTTAACCAGCCCGGTTCTTTTTACACTTCCAGCTGGAGCTCAGCAACGGCTTTTTGGACAATATCACGCCGGGTTAGGCTTCCAGGACCCCGGCTAAGCAATTTTACCGGGCCGCCCGGTTCTTTTTTTTAACCAGCCCGGTTCTTTTTACACTTCCAGCTGGAGCTCACGAGCGGCTTTTTGGACAAGATCACGCCTGGTTAGGCTTCCAGAGCCCCGGCTAAGCAATTTTAAAGGGCCGCCCGGTTCTTTTTTTTAACCAGCCCGGTTCTTTTTACACTTCCAACTGGAGCTCAGCAGCGGCTTTTTGGACAAGATCACGCCGTGTTAGGCTTCCAGAGCCCCGGCTAAGCAATTTTACCGGGTCGCCCGGTTCTTTTTTTAACCAGCCTGGTTCTTTTTACACTTCCAGCTGGAGCTCAGCAGCGGCTTTTTGCACAGTATCACGCCGGGTTAGGCTTCCAGGACCCCGGCTAGGCAATTTTACCGGGCCGCCCGGTTCTTTTTTTTAACCAGCCCGGTTCTTTTTACACTTCCAGCTGGAGCTCACGAGCGGCTTTTTGGACAAGATCACGCCGTGTTAGGCTTCCAGAGCCCCGGCTAAGCAATTTTACCGGGTCGCCCGGTTCTTTTTTTTAACCAGCCCGGTTCTTTTTACACTTCCAGCTGGAGCTCAGCAGCGGCTTTTTGGACAAGATCATGCCGTGTTAAGCTTCCAGAGCCCCGGCTAAGCAATTTTACCGGGTCGCCCGGTTCTTTTTTTAACCAGCCCGGTTCTTTTTACACATCCAGCTGGAGCTCAGCAGCGTGTAAAACATAAACCAAACGATGAAATTGGTTATTTCTTCATGTATAATGATCAACTCGATACTCCCTAGCCCCCAACAGCCTTTTTTTTCATAACACTTTAACCAGAGTGACGGGAGAGCGGCATTTCAGAAAACGTGCTTATCTCGGCGAGAAAAAGCGATTTCGGCAATAAAATTTAAAACGCGTGTAAAACATAAACCAAACGATGAAATTGGTTATTTCTTCATGTATAATGATCAACTCGATAATCCCTAGCCCCCAACAGCCTTTTTTCTCATAACACTTTAACCAGAGTGACGGGAGAGCGGCATTTCAGAAAACGTGCTTATCTCGGTGAGAAAAAGCGATTTCGGCAATAAAATTTAAAACGCGTGTAAAACATAAACCAAACGATGAAATTGGTTATTTCTTCATGTATAATGATCAACTCGATACTCCCTAGCCCCCAACAGCCTTATTTTTCATAACACTTTAACCAGAGTGACGGGAGAGCGGCATTTCAGAAAACGTGCTTATCTCGGCGAGAAAAAGCGATTTCGGCAATAAAATTTAAAACGCGTGTAAAACATAAACCAAACGATGAAATTGGTTATTTCTTCATGTATAATGATCAACTCGATACTCCCTAGCCCCCAACAGCCTTTTTTTTCATAACACTTTAACCAGAGTGACGGGAGAGCGGCATTTCAGAAAACGTGCTTATCTCGGCGAGTAAAAGCGATTTCGGCAATAAAATTTAAAACGCGTGTAAAACATAAACCAAACGATGAAATTGGTTATTTCTTCATGTATAATGATCAACTCGATACTCCCTAGCCCCCAACAGCCTTTTTTTTCATAACACTTTAACCAGAGTGACGGGAGAGCGGCATTTCAGAAAACGTGCTTATCTCGGCGAGAAAAAGCGATTTCGGCAATAAAATTTAAAACGCGTGTAAAACATAAACCAAACGATGAAATTGGTTATTTCTTCATGTATAATGATCAACTCGATACTCCCTAGCCCCCAACAGCCTTTTTTTTCATAACACTTTAATCAGAGTGACGGGAGAGTGGCATTTCAGAAAACGTGCTTATCTCGGCGAGAAAAAGCGATTTCGGCAATAAAATTTAAAACGCGTGTAAAACATAAACCAAACGATGAAATTGGTTATTTCTTCATGTATAATGATCAACTCGATACTCCCTAGCCCCCAACAGCCTTTTTTTTCATAACACTTTAACCAGAGTGACGGGAGAGCGGCATTTCAGAAAACGTGCTTATCTCGGCGAGAAAAAGCGATTTCGGCAATAAAATTTAAAACGCGTGTAAAACATAAACCAAACGATGAAATTGGTTATTTCTTCATGTATAATGATCAACTCGATACTCCCTAGCCCCCAACAGCCTTTTTTTTCATAACACTTTAACCAGAGTGACGGGAGAGCGGCATTTCAGAAAACGTGCTTATCTCGGCGAGAAAAACCGATTTCGGCAATAAAATTTAAAATGCGTGTAAAACATAAACCAAACGATGAAATTGGTTATTTCTTCATGTATAATGATCAACTCGAGTCGAGCTCCAGGGAGAGAGGCTGATTTTTCGCTTTTTGAGGCCGACCGACGAACCGGCGCGGAGCGGACTCAAAAGCCCGCAGAGCCGTAGGCACTTAGAAAAGTTTCGCCTTTGGCTGTGAGCTCCAGGGGGAGAGGCTGGTTTTGCGTTATTTCAGGCCGGCTGGAGAACCGGCGCGGGTCGGACGCACAATCCCCGCAGAGCCGTGGGCACTTAGAAAATTTTCGCCAAGTTGGCTCTGAGCGCCTGGTACCTAATATGGAAGTATAGAGGCCGACTTTCGGGCAAGATCACGCCGCATTAGGCTTCCAGGACCCCGGCTAAGCAATTTTACCGGGCCGCCCGGTTCTTTTTTTGAACCAGCCCGGTTCTTTTTACACTTCCAGCTGGAGCTCAGCAGCGGCTTTTGGCGCAAGATCACGCCGGGTTAGGCTTCCAGGACCTCGGCTAAGCAATTCTACCGGGCCGCCCGGTTCTTTTTTTGAACCAGCCCGGTTCTTTTTACACTTCCAGCTGGAGCTCACGAGCGGCTTTTGGGACAAGATCACGCCGTGTTAGGCTTCCAGAGCCCCGGCTAAGCAATTTTACCGGCCCGCCCGATTCTTTTTTTTTAACCAGCCCGGTTCTTTTTACACTTCCAGCTGGAGCTCAGCAACGGCTTTTTGGACAATATCACGCCGGGTTAGGCTTCCAGGACCCCGGCTAAGCAATTTTAAAGGGCCGCCCGGTTCTTTTTTTTAACCAGCCCGGTTCTTTTTACACTTCCAGCTGGACCTCAGCAGCGGCTTTTTGGACAAGATCAAGCCGTGTTAGGCTTCCAGAGCCCCGGCTAAGCAATTTTACCGGGTCGCCCGGTTCTTTTTTTAACCAGCCCGGTTCTTTTTACACTTCCAGCTGGAGCTCAGCAGCGGCTTTTTGCACAGTATCACGCCGGGTTAGGCTTCCAGGACCCCGGCTAGGCAATTTTACCGGGCCGCCCGGTTCTTTTTTTTAACCAGCCCGGTTCTTTTTACACTTCCAGCTGGAGCTCAGCAGCGGCTTTTTGGACAAGATCACGCCGTGTTAGGCTTCCAGAGCCCCGGCTAAGCAATTTTACCGGGTCACCCGGTTCTTTTTTTTAACCAGCCCGGTTCTTTTTACACTTCCAGCTGAAGCTCAGCAGCGGCTTTTTGGACAAGATCATGCCGTGTTAAGCTTCCAGAGCCCCGGCTAAGCAATTTTACCGGGTCGCCCGGTTCTTTTTTTAACCAGCCCGGTTCTTTTTACACATCCAGCTGGAGCTCAGCAGCGTGTAAAACATAAACCAAACGATGAAATTGGTTATTTCTTCATGTATAAAGATCAACTCGATACTCCCTAGCCCCCAACAGCCTTTTTTTTCATAACACTTTAACCAGAGTGACGGGAGAGCGGCATTTCAGAAAACGTGCTTATCTCGGCGAGAAAAAGCGATTTCGGCAATAAAATTTAAAACGCGTGTAAAACATAAACCAAACGATGAAATTGGTTATTTCTTCATGTATAATGATCAACTCGATACTCCCTAGCCCCCAACAGCCTTTTTTTTCATAACACTTTAACCAGAGTGACGGGAGAGCGGCATTTCAGAAAACGTGCTTATCTCGGCGAGAAAAAGCGATTTCGGCAATAAAATTTAAAACGCGTGTAAAACATAAACCAAACGATGAAATTGGTTATTTCTTCATGTATAATGATCAACTCGATACTCCCTAGCCCCCAACAGCCTTTTTTTTCATAACACTTTAACCAGAGTGACGGGAGAGCGGCATTTCAGAAAACGTGCTTATCTCGGCGAGAAAAAGCGATTTCGGCAATAAAATTTAAAACGCATGTAAAACATAAACCAAACGATGAAATTGGTTATTTCTTCATGTCTAATGATCAACTCGAGTCGAGCTCCAGGGAGAGAGGCTGATTTTTCGCTTTTTGAGGCCGACCGACGAACCGGCGCGGACTCAAAAGCCCGCAGAGCCGTAGGCACTTAGAAAAGTTTCGCCTTTGGCTGTGAGCTCCAGGGGGAGAGGCTGGTTTTGCGTTATTTCAGGCCGGCTGGAGAACCGGCGCGGGTCGGACGCACAATCCCCGCAGAGCCGTGGGCACTTAGAAAATTTTCGCCAAGTTGGCTCTGAGCGCCTGGTACCTAATATGGAAGTATAGAGGCCGACTTTCGGGCAAGATCACGCCGCGTTAGGCTTCCAGGACCCCGGCTAAGCAATTTTACCGGGCCGCCCGGTTCTTTTTTTGAACCAGCCCGGTTCTTTTTACACTTCCAGCTAAAGCTCAACAGCGGCTTTTGGCGCAAGATCACGCCGGGTTAGGCTTCCAGGACCTCGGCTAAGCAATTCTACCGGGCCGCCCGGTTCTTTTTTTGAACCAGCCCGGTTCTTTTTACACTTCCAGCTGGAGCTCACGAGCGGCTTTTGGGACAAGATCACGCCGTGTTAGGCTTCCAGAGCCCCGGCTAAGCAATTTTACCGGCCCGCCCGATTCTTTTTTTTTAACCAGCCCGGTTCTTTTTACACTTCCAGCTGGAGCTCAGCAACGGCTTTTTGGACAATATCACGCCGGGTTAGGCTTCCAGGACCCCGGCTAAGCAATTTTACCGGGCCGCCCGGTTCTTTTTTTTAACCAGCCCGGTTCTTTTTACACTTCCAGCTGGAGCTCACGAGCGGCTTTTTGGACAAGATCACGCCTGGTTAGGCTTCCAGAGCCCCGGCTAAGCAATTTTAAAGGGCCGCCCGGTTCTTTTTTTTAACCAGCCCGGTTCTTTTTACACTTCCAGCTGGAGCTCAGCAGCGACTTTTTGGACAAGATCACGCCGTGTTAGGCTTCCAGAGCCCCGGCTAAGCAATTTTACCGGGTCGCCCGGTTCTTTTTTTAACCAGCCCGGTTCTTTTTACACTTCCAGCTGGAGCTCAGCAGCGGCTTTTTGCACAGTATCACGCCGGGTTAGGCTTCCAGGACCCCGGCTAGGCAATTTTACCGGGCCGCCCGGTTCTTTTTTTTAACCAGCCCGGTTCTTTTTACACTTCCAGCTGGAGCTCAGCAGCGGCTTTTGGGACAAGATCACGCCGTGTTAGGCTTCCAGAGCCCCGGCTAAGCAATTTTACCGGCCCGCCCGATTCTTTTTTTTTAACCAGCCCGGTTCTTTTTACACTTCCAGCTGGAGCTCAGCAACGGCTTTTTGGACAATATCACGCCGGGTTAGGCTTCCAGGACCCCGGCTAAGCAATTTTACCGGGCCGCCCGGTTCTTTTTTTTAACCAGCCCGGTTCTTTTTACACTTCCAGCTGGAGCTCACGAGCGGCTTTTTGGACAAGATCACGCCTGGTTAGGCTTCCAGAGCCCCGGCTAAGCAATTTTAAAGGGCCGCCCGGTTCTTTTTTTTAACCAGCCCGGTTCTTTTTACACTTCCAGCTGGAGCTCAGCAGCGGCTTTTTGGACAAGATCACGCCGTGTTAGGCTTCCAGAGCCCCGGCTAAGCAATTTTACCGGGTCGCCCGGTTCTTTTTTTAACCAGCCCGGTTCTTTTTACACTTCCAGCTGGAGCTCAGCAGCGGCTTTTTGCACAGTATCACGCCGGGTTAGGCTTCCAGGACCCCGGCTAGGCAATTTTACCGGGCCGCCCGGTTCTTTTTTTTAACCAGCCCGGTTCTTTTTACACTTCCAGCTGGAGCTCACGAGCGGCTTTTTGGACAAGATCACGCCGTGTTAGGCTTCCAGAGCCCCGGCTAAGCAATTTTACCGGGTCGCCCGGTTCTTTTTTTTAACCAGCCCGGTTCTTTTTACACTTCCAGCTGGAGCTCAGCAGCGGCTTTTTGGACAAGATCATGCCGTGTTAAGCTTCCAGAGCCCCGGCTAAGCAATTTTACCGGGTCGCCCGGTTCTTTTTTTAACCAGCCCGGTTCTTTTTACACATCCAGCTGGAGCTCAGCAGCGTGTAAAACATAAACCAAACGATGAAATTGGTTATTTCTTCATGTATAATGATCAACTCGATACTCCCTAGCCCCCAACAGCCTTTTTTTTCATAACACTTTAACCAGAGTGACGGGAGAGCGGCATTTCAGAAAACGTGCTTATCTCGGCGAGAAAAAGCGATTTCGGCAATAAAATTTAAAACGCGTGTAAAACATAAACCAAACGATGAAATTGGTTATTTCTTCATGTATAATGATCAACTCGATACTCCCTAGCCCCCAACAGCCTTTTTTTTCATAACACTTTAACCAGAGTGACGGGAGAGCGGCATTTCAGAAAACGTGCTTATCTCGGCGAGTAAAAGCGATTTCGGCAATAAAATTTAAAACGCGTGTAAAACATAAACCAAACGATGAAATTGGTTATTTCTTCATGTATAATGATCAACTCGATACTCCCTAGCCCCCAACAGCCTTTTTTTTCATAACACTTTAACCAGAGTGACGGGAGAGCGGCATTTCAGAAAACGTGCTTATCTCGGCGAGAAAAAGCGATTTCGGCAATAAAATTTAAAACGCGTGTAAAACATAAACCAAACGATGAAATTGGTTATTTCTTCATGTATAATGATCAACTCGATACTCCCTAGCCCCCAACAGCCTTTTTTTTCATAACACTTTAATCAGAGTGACGGGAGAGTGGCATTTCAGAAAACGTGCTTATCTCGGCGAGAAAAAGCGATTTCGGCAATAAAATTTAAAACGCGTGTAAAACATAAACCAAACGATGAAATTGGTTATTTCTTCATGTATAATGATCAACTCGATACTCCCTAGCCCCCAACAGCCTTTTTTTTCATAACACTTTAACCAGAGTGACGGGAGAGCGGCATTTCAGAAAACGTGCTTATCTCGGCGAGAAAAAGCGATTTCGGCAATAAAATTTAAAACGCGTGTAAAACATAAACCAAACGATGAAATTGGTTATTTCTTCATGTATAATGATCAACTCGATACTCCCTAGCCCCCAACAGCCTTTTTTTTCATAACACTTTAACCAGAGTGACGGGAGAGCGGCATTTCAGAAAACGTGCTTATCTCGGCGAGAAAAACCGATTTCGGCAATAAAATTTAAAATGCGTGTAAAACATAAACCAAACGATGAAATTGGTTATTTCTTCATGTATAATGATCAACTCGAGTCGAGCTCCAGGGAGAGAGGCTGATTTTTCGCTTTTTGAGGCCGACCGACGAACCGGCGCGGAGCGGACTCAAAAGCCCGCAGAGCCGTAGGCACTTAGAAAAGTTTCGCCTTTGGCTGTGAGCTCCAGGGGGAGAGGCTGGTTTTGCGTTATTTCAGGCCGGCTGGAGAACCGGCGCGGGTCGGACGCACAATCCCCGCAGAGCCGTGGGCACTTAGAAAATTTTCGCCAAGTTGGCTCTGAGCGCCTGGTACCTAATATGGAAGTATAGAGGCCGACTTTCGGGCAAGATCACGCCGCATTAGGCTTCCAGGACCCCGGCTAAGCAATTTTACCGGGCCGCCCGGTTCTTTTTTTGAACCAGCCCGGTTCTTTTTACACTTCCAGCTGGAGCTCAGCAGCGGCTTTTGGCGCAAGATCACGCCGGGTTAGGCTTCCAGGACCTCGGCTAAGCAATTCTACCGGGCCGCCCGGTTCTTTTTTTGAACCAGCCCGGTTCTTTTTACACTTCCAGCTGGAGCTCACGAGCGGCTTTTGGGACAAGATCACGCCGTGTTAGGCTTCCAGAGCCCCGGCTAAGCAATTTTACCGGCCCGCCCGATTCTTTTTTTTTAACCAGCCCGGTTCTTTTTACACTTCCAGCTGGAGCTCAGCAACGGCTTTTTGGACAATATCACGCCGGGTTAGGCTTCCAGGACCCCGGCTAAGCAATTTTAAAGGGCCGCCCGGTTCTTTTTTTTAACCAGCCCGGTTCTTTTTACACTTCCAGCTGGAGCTCAGCAGCGGCTTTTTGGACAAGATCACGCCGTGTTAGGCTTCCAGAGCCCCGGCTAAGCAATTTTACCGGGTCGCCCGGTTCTTTTTTTAACCAGCCCGGTTCTTTTTACACTTCCAGCTGGAGCTCAGCAGCGGCTTTTTGCACAGTATCACGCCGGGTTAGGCTTCCAGGACCCCGGCTAGGCAATTTTACCGGGCCGCCCGGTTCTTTTTTTTAACCAGCCCGGTTCTTTTTACACTTCCAGCTGGAGCTCAGCAGCGGCTTTTTGGACAAGATCACGCCGTGTTAGGCTTCCAGAGCCCCGGCTAAGCAATTTTACCGGGTCACCCGGTTCTTTTTTTTAACCAGCCCGGTTCTTTTTACACTTCCAGCTGAAGCTCAGCAGCGGCTTTTTGGACAAGATCATGCCGTGTTAAGCTTCCAGAGCCCCGGCTAAGCAATTTTACCGGGTCGCCCGGTTCTTTTTTTAACCAGCCCGGTTCTTTTTACACATCCAGCTGGAGCTCAGCAGCGTGTAAAACATAAACCAAACGATGAAATTGTTATTTCTTCATGTATAATGATCAACTCGATACTCCCTAGCCCCCAACAGCCTTTTTTTTCATAACACTTTAACCAGAGTGACGGGAGAGCGGCATTTCAGAAAACGTGCTTATCTCGGCGAGAAAAAGCGATTTCGGCAATAAAATTTAAAACGCGTGTAAAACATAAACCAAACGATGAAATTGGTTATTTCTTCATGTATAATGATCAACTCGATACTCCCTAGCCCCCAACAACCTTTTTTTTCATAACACTTTAACCAGAGTGACGGGAGAGCGGCATTTCAGAAAACGTGCTTATCTCGGCGAGAAAAAGCGATTTCGGCAATAAAATTTAAAACGCGTGTAAAACATAAACCAAACGATGAAATTGGTTATTTCTTCATGTATAATGATCAACTCGATACTCCCTAGCCCCCAACAGCCTTTTTTTTCATAACACTTTAACCAGAGTGACGGGAGAGCGGCATTTCAGAAAACGTGCTTATCGGCGAGAAAAAGCGATTTCGGCAATAAAATTTAAAACGCGTGTAAAACATAAACCAAACGATGAAATTGGTTATTTCTTCATGTATAATGATCAACTCGATACTCCCTAGCCCCCAACAGCCTTTTTTTTCATAACACTTTAACCAGAGTGACGGGAGAGCGGCATTTCAGAAAACGTGCTTATCTCGGCGAGAAAAAGCGATTTCGGCAATAAAATTTAAAACGCGTGTAAAACATAAACCAAACGATGAAATTGGTTATTTCTTCATGTATAATGATCAACTCTATACTCCCTAGCCCCCAACAGCCTTTTTTTTCATAACACTTTAACCAGAGTGACGGGAGAGCGGCATTTCAGAAAACGTGCTTATCTCGGCGAGAAAAAGCGATTTCGGCAATAAAATTTAAAACGCGTGTAAAACATAAACCAAACGATGAAATTGGTTATTTCTTCATGTATAATGATCAACTCGATACTCCCTAGCCCCCAACAGCCTTTTTTTTCATAACACTTTAACCAGAGTGACGGGAGAGCGGCATTTCAGAAAACGTGCTTATCTCGGCGAGAAAAAGCGATTTCGGCAATAAAATTTAAAACGCGTGTAAAACATAAACCAAACGATGAAATTGGTTATTTCTTCATGTATAATGATCAACTCGATACTCCCTAGCCCCCAACAGCCTTTTTTTTCATAACACTTTAACCAGAGTGACGGGAGAGCGGCATTTCAGAAAACGTGCTTATCTCGGCGAGAAAAAGCGATTTCGGCAATAAAATTTAAAACGCGTGTAAAACATAAACCAAACGATGAAATTGGTTATTTCTTCATGTAAAATGATCAACTCGATACTCCCTAGCCCCCAACAGCCTTTTTTTTCATAACACTTTAACCAGAGTGACGGGAGAGCGGCATTTCAGAAAACGTGCTTATCTCGGCGAGAAAAAGCGATTTCGGCAATAAAATTTAAAACGCGTGTAAAACATAAACCAAACGATGAAATTGGTTATTTCTTCATGTATAATGATCAACTCGATACTCCCTAGCCCCCAACAGCCTTTTTTTTTCATAACACTTTAACCAGAGTGACGGGAGAGCGGCATTTCAGAAAACGTGCTTATCTCGGCGAGAAAAAGCGATTTCGGCAATAAAATTTAAAACGCGTGTAAAACATAAACCAAACGATGAAATTGGTTATTTCTTCATGTATAATGATCAACTCGATACTCCCTAGCCCCCAACAGCCTTTTTTCTCATAACACTTTAACCAGAGTGACGGGAGAGCGGCATTTCAGAAAACGTGCTTATCTCGGCGAGAAAAAGCGATTTCGGCAATAAAATTTAAAACGCGTGTAAAACATAAACCAAACGATGAAATTGGTTATTTCTTCATGTATAATGATCAACTCGATACTCCCTAGCCCCCAACAGCCTTTTTTTTCATAACACTTTAACCAGAGTGACGGGAGAGCGGCATTTCAGAAAACGTGCTTATCTCGGCGAGAAAAAGCGATTTCGGCAATAAAATTTAAAACGCGTGTAAAACATAAACCAAACGATGAAATTGGTTATTTCTTCATGTATAATGATCAACTCGATACTCCCTAGCCCCCAACAGCCTTTTTTCTCATAACACTTTAACCAGAGTGACGGGAGAGCGGCATTTCAGAAAACGTGCTTATCTCGGCGAGAAAAAGCGATTTCGGCAATAAAATTTAAAACGCGTGTAAAACATAAACCAAACGATGAAATTGGTTATTTCTTCATGTATAATGATCAACTCGATACTCCCTAGCCCCCAACAGCCTTTTTTTTCTCATAACACTTTAACCAGAGTGACGGGAGAGCGGCATTTCAGAAAACGTGCTTATCTCGGCGAGAAAAAGCGATTTCGGCAATAAAATTTAAAACGCGTGTAAAACATAAACCAAAAGATGAAATTGGTTATTTCTTCATGTATAATGATCAACTCGATACTCCCTAGCCCCCAACAGCCTTTTTTTTCATAACACTTTAACCAGAGTGACGGGAGAGCGGCATTTCAGAAAACGTGCTTATCTCGGCGAGAAAAAGCGATTTCGGCAATAAAATTTAAAACGCGTGTAAAACATAAACCAAACGATGAAATTGGTTATTTCTTCATGTATAATGATCAACTCGATACTCCCTAGCCCCCAACAGCCTTTTTTTTCATAACACTTTAACCAGAGTGACGGGAGAGCGGCATTTCAGAAAACGTGCTTATCTCGGCGAGAAAAAGCGATTTCGGCAATAAAATTTAAAACGCGTGTAAAACATAAACCAAACGATGAAATTGGTTATTTCTTCATGTATAATGATCAACTCGATACTCCCTAGCCCCCAACAGCCTTTTTTTTCGCGTGTAAAACATAAACCAAACGATGAAATTGGTTATTTCTTCATGTATAATGATCAACTCGATACTCCCTAGCCCCAAACAGCCTTTTTTTCATAACACTTTAACCAGAGTGACGGGAGAGCGGCATTTCAGAAAACGTGCTTATCTCGGCGAGAAAAAGCGATTTCGGCAATAAAATTTAAAACGCGTGTAAAACATAAACCAAACGATGAAATTGGTTATTTCTTCATGTATAATGATCAACTCGATACTCCCTAGCCCCCAACAGCCTTTTTTCTCATAACACTTTAACCAGAGTGACGGGAGAGCGGCATTTCAGAAAACGTGCTTATCTCGGCGAGAAAAAGCGATTTCGGCAATAAAATTTAAAACGCGTGTAAAACATAAACCAAACGATGAAATTGGTTATTTCTTCATGTATAATGATCAACTCGATACTCCCTAGCCCCCAACAGCCTTTTTTTTTTCATAACACTTTAACCAGAGTGACGGGAGAGCGGCATTTCAGAAAACGTGCTTATCTCGGCGAGAAAAAGTGATTTCGGCAATAAAATTTAAAACGCGTGTAAAACATAAACCAAACGATGAAATTGGTTATTTCTTCATGTATAATGATCAACTCGATACTCCCTAGCCCCCAACAACCTTTTTTCTCATAACACTTTAACCAGAGTGACGGGAGAGCGGCATTTCAGAAAACGTGCTTATCTCGGCGAGAAAAAGCGATTTCGGCAATAAAATTTAAAACGCGTGTAAAACATAAACCAAACAATGAAATTGGTTATTTCTTCATGTATAATGATCAACTCGATACTCCCTAGCCCCCAACAGCCTTTTTTTTCATAACACTTTAACCAGAGTGACGGGAGAGCGGCATTTCAGAAAACGTGCTTATCTCGGCGAGAAAAAGCGATTTCGGCAATAAAATTTAAAACGCGTGTAAAACATAAACCAAACGATGAAATTGGTTATTTCTTCATATATAATGATCAACTCGATACTCCCTAGCCCCCAACAGCCTTTTTTTTCATAACACTTTAACCAGAGTGACGGGAGAGCGGCATTTCAGAAAACGTGCTTATCTCGGCGAGAAAAAGCGATTTCGGCAATAAAATTTAAAACGCGTGTAAAACATAAACCAAACGATGAAATTGGTTATTTCTTCATGTATAATGATCAACTCGATACTCCCTAGCCCCCAACAGCCTTTTTTTTCATAACACTTTAACCAGAGTGACGGGAGAGCGGCATTTCAGAAAACGTGCTTATCTCGGCGAGAAAAAGCGATTTCGGCAATAAAATTTAAAACGCGTGTAAAACATAAACCAAACGATGAAATTGGTTATTTCTTCATGTATAATGATCAACTCGATACTCCCTAGCCCCCAACAGCCTTTTTTCTCATAACACTTTAACCAGAGTGACGGGAGAGCGGCATTTCAGAAAACGTGCTTATCTCGGCGAGAAAAAGCGATTTCGGCAATAAAATTTAAAACGCGTGTAAAACATAAACCAAACGATGAAATTGGTTATTTCTTCATGTATAATGATCAACTCGATACTCCCTAGCCCCCAACAGCCTTTTTTTTCATAACACTTTAACCAGAGTGACGGGAGAGCGGCATTTCAGAAAACGTGCTTATCTCGGCGAGAAAAAGCGATTTCGGCAATAAAATTTAAAACGCGTGTAAAACATAAACCAAACGATGAAATTGGTTATTTCTTCATGTATAATGATCAACTCGATACTCCCTAGCCCCCAACAGCCTTTTTTCTCATAACACTTTAACCAGAGTGACGGGAGAGCGGCATTTCAGAAAACGTGCTTATCTCGGCGAGAAAAAGCGATTTCGGCAATAAAATTTAAAACGCGTGTAAAACATAAACCAAACGATGAAATTGGTTATTTCTTCATGTATAATGATCAACTCGATACTCCCTAGCCCCCAACAGCCTTTTTTTTCATAACACTTTAACCAGAGTGACGGGAGAGCGGCATTTCAGAAAACGTGCTTATCTCGGCGAGAAAAAGCGATTTCGGCAATAAAATTTAAAACGCGTGTAAAACATAAACCAAACGATGAAATTGGTTATTTCTTCATGTATAATGATCAACTCGATACTCCCTAGCCCCCAACAGCCTTTTTTTTCATAACACTTTAACCAGAGTGACGGGAGAGCGGCATTTCAGAAAACGTGCTTATCTCGGCGAGAAAAAGCGATTTCGGCAATAAAATTTAAAACGCGTGTAAAACATAAACCAAACGATGAAATTGGTTATTTCTTCATGTATAATGATCAACTCGATACTCCCTAGCCCCCAACAGCCTTTTTTTTCATAACACTTTAACCAGAGTGACGGGAGAGCGGCATTTCAGAAAACGTGCTTATCTCGGCGAGAAAAAGCGATTTCGGCAATAAAATTTAAAACGCGTGTAAAACATAAACCAAACGATGAAATTGGTTATTTCTTCATGTATAATGATCAACTCGATACTCCCTAGCCCCTAACAGCCTTTTTTTTCATAACACTTTAACCAGAGTGACGGGAGAGCGGCATTTCAGAAAACGTGCTTATCTCGGCGAGAAAAAGCGATTTCGGCAATAAAATTTAAAACGCGTGTAAAACATAAACCAAACGATGAAATTGGTTATTTCTTCATGTATAATGATCAACTCGATACTCCCTAGCCCCCAACAGCCTTTTTTTTCATAACACTTTAACCAGAGTGACGGGAGAGCGGCATTTCAGAAAACGTGCTTATCTCGGCGAGAAAAAGCGATTTCGGCAATAAAATTTAAAACGCGTGTAAAACATAAACCAAACGATGAAATTGGTTATTTCTTCATGTATAATGATCAACTCGATACTCCCTAGCCCCCAACAGCCTTTTTTTTCATAACACTTTAACCAGAGTGACGGGAGAGCGGCATTTCAGAAAACGTGCTTATCTCGGCGAGAAAAAGCGATTTCGGCAATAAAATTTAAAACGCGTGTAAAACATAAACCAAACGATGAAATTGGTTATTTTTTCATGTATAATGATCAACTCGATACTCCCTAGCCCCCAACAGCCTTTTTTTTCATAACACTTTAACCAGAGTGACGGGAGAGCGGCATTTCAGAAAACGTGCTTATCTCGGCGAGAAAAAGCGATTTCGGCAATAAAATTTAAAACGCGTGTAAAACATAAACCAAACGATGAAATTGGTTATTTCTTCATGTATAATGATCAACTCGATACTCCCTAGCCCCCAACAGCCTTTTTTTTCATAACACTTTAACCAGAGTGACGGGAGAGCGGCATTTCAGAAAACGTGCTTATCTCGGCGAGAAAAAGCGATTTCGGCAATAAAATTTAAAACGCGTGTAAAACATAAACCAAACGATGAAATTGGTTATTTCTTCATGTATAATGATCAACTCGATACTCCCTAGCCCCCAACAGCCTTTTTTTTCATAACACTTTAACCAGAGTGACGGGAGAGCGGCATTTCAGAAAACGTGCTTATCTCGGCGAGAAAAAGCGATTTCGGCAATAAAATTTAAAACGCGTGTAAAACATAAACCAAACGATGAAATTGGTTATTTCTTCATGTATAATGATCAACTCGATACTCCCTAGCCCCCAACAGCCTTTTTTTTCATAACACTTTAACCAGAGTGACGGGAGAGCGGCATTTCAGAAAACGTGCTTATCTCGGCGAGAAAAAGCGATTTCGGCAATAAAATTTAAAACGCGTGTAAAACATAAACCAAACGATGAAATTGGTTATTTCTTCATGTATAATGATCAACTCGATACTCCCTAGCCCCCAACAGCCTTTTTTTTCATAACACTTTAACCAGAGTGACGGGAGAGCGGCATTTCAGAAAACGTGCTTATCTCGGCGAGAAAAAGCGATTTCGGCAATAAAATTTAAAACGCGTGTAAAACATAAACCAAACGATGAAATTGGTTATTTCTTCATGTATAATGATCAACTCGATACTCCCTAGCCCCCAACAGCCTTTTTTTTCATAACACTTTAACCAGAGTGACGGGAGAGCGGCATTTCAGAAAACGTGCTTATCTCGGCGAGAAAAAGCGATTTCGGCAATAAAATTTAAAACGCGTGTAAAACATAAACCAAACGATGAAATTGGTTATTTCTTCATGTATAATGATCAACTCGATACTCCCTAGCCCCCAACAGCCTTTTTTTTCATAACACTTTAACCAGAGTGACGGGAGAGCGGCATTTCAGAAAACGTGCTTATCTCGGCGAGAAAAAGCGATTTCGGCAATAAAATTTAAAACGCGTGTAAAACATAAACCAAACGATGAAATTGGTTATTTCTTCATGTATAATGATCAACTCGATACTCCCTAGCCCCCAACAGCCTTTTTTTTCATAACACTTTAACCAGAGTGACGGGAGAGCGGCATTTCAGAAAACGTGCTTATCTCGGCGAGAAAAAGCGATTTCGGCAATAAAATTTAAAACGCGTGTAAAACATAAACCAAACGATGAAATTGGTTATTTCTTCATGTATAATGATCAACTCGATACTCCCTAGCCCCCAACAGCCTTTTTTTTCATAACACTTTAACCAGAGTGACGGGAGAGCGGCATTTCAGAAAACGTGGTTATCTCGGCGAGAAAAAGCGATTTCGGCAATAAAATTTAAAATGCGTGTAAAACATAAACCAAACGATGAAATTGGTTATTTCTTCATGTATAATGATCAACTCGATACTCCCTAGCCCCCAACAGCCTTTTTTTTCATAACACTTTAACCAGAGTGACGGGAGAGCGGCATTTCAGAAAACGTGCTTATCTCGGCGAGAAAAAGCGATTTCGGCAATAAAATTTAAAACGCGTGTAAAACATAAACCAAACGATGAAATTGGTTATTTCTTCATGTATAATGATCAACTCGATACTCCCTAGCCCCCAACAGCCTTTTTTTTCATAACACTTTAACCAGAGTGACGGGAGAGCGGCATTTCAGAAAACGTGCTTATCTCGGCGAGAAAAAGCGATTTCGGCAATAAAATTTAAAACGCGTGTAAAACATAAACCAAACGATGAAATTGGTTATTTCTTCATGTATAATGATCAACTCGATACTCCCTAGCCCCCAACAGCCTTTTTTTTCATAACACTTTAACCAGAGTGACGGGAGAGCGGCATTTCAGAAAACGTGCTTATCTCGGCGAGAAAAAGCGATTTCGGCAATAAAATTTAAAACGCGTGTAAAACATAAACCAAACGATGAAATTGGTTATTTCTTCATGTATAATGATCAACTCGATACTCCCTAGCCCCCAACAGCCTTTTTTTTCATAACACTTTAACCAGAGTGACGGGAGAGCGGCATTTCAGAAAACGTGCTTATCTCGGCGAGTAAAAGCGATTTCGGCAATAAAATTTAAAACGCGTGTAAAACATAAACCAAACGATGAAATTGGTTATTTCTTCATGTATAATGATCAACTCGATACTCCCTAGCCCCCAACAGCCTTTTTTTTCATAACACTTTAACCAGAGTGACGGGAGAGCGGCATTTCAGAAAACGTGCTTATCTCGGCGAGAAAAAGCGATTTCGGCAATAAAATTTAAAACGCGTGTAAAACATAAACCAAACGATGAAATTGGTTATTTCTTCATGTATAATAATCAACTCGATACTCCCTAGCCCCCAACAACCTTTTTTTTCATAACACTTTAACCAGAGTGACGGGAGAGCGGCATTTCAGAAAACGTGCTTATCTCGGCGAGAAAAAGCGATTTCGGCAATAAAATTTAAAACGCGTGTAAAACATAAACCAAACGATGAAATTGGTTATTTCTTCATGTATAATGATCAACTCGATACTCCCTAGCCCCCAACAGCCTTTTTTTTCATAACACTTTAACCAGAGTGACGGGAGAGCGGCATTTCAGAAAACGTGCTTATCGGCGAGAAAAAGCGATTTCGGCAATAAAATTTAAAACGCGTGTAAAACATAAACCAAACGATGAAATTGGTTATTTCTTCATGTATAATGATCAACTCGATACTCCCTAGCCCCCAACAGCCTTTTTTTTCATAACACTTTAACCAGAGTGACGGGAGAGCGGCATTTCAGAAAACGTGCTTATCTCGGCGAGAAAAAGCGATTTCGGCAATAAAATTTAAAACGCGTGTAAAACATAAACCAAACGATGAAATTGGTTATTTCTTCATGTATAATGATCAACTCGATACTCCCTAGCCCCCAACAGCCTTTTTTTTTCATAACACTTTAACCAGAGTGACGGGAGAGCGGCATTTCAGAAAACGTGCTTATCTCGGCGAGAAAAAGCGATTTCGGCAATAAAATTTAAAACGCGTGTAAAACATAAACCAAACGATGAAATTGGTTATTTCTTCATGTATAATGATCAACTCGATACTCCCTAGCCCCCAACAGCCTTTTTTCTCATAACACTTTAACCAGAGTGACGGGAGAGCGGCATTTCAGAAAACGTGCTTATCTCGGCGAGAAAAAGCGATTTCGGCAATAAAATTTAAAACGCGTGTAAAACATAAACCAAACGATGAAATTGGTTATTTCTTCATGTATAATGATCAACTCGATACTCCCTAGCCCCCAACAGCCTTTTTTTTCATAACACTTTAACCAGAGTGACGGGAGAGCGGCATTTCAGAAAACGTGCTTATCTCGGCGAGAAAAAGCGATTTCGGCAATAAAATTTAAAACGCGTGTAAAACATAAACCAAACGATGAAATTGGTTATTTCTTCATGTATAATGATCAACTCGATACTCCCTAGCCCCCAACAGCCTTTTTTCTCATAACACTTTAACCAGAGTGACGGGAGAGCGGCATTTCAGAAAACGTGCTTATCTCGGCGAGAAAAAGCGATTTCGGCAATAAAATTTAAAACGCGTGTAAAACATAAACCAAACGATGAAATTGGTTATTTCTTCATGTATAATGATCAACTCGATACTCCCTAGCCCCCAACAGCCTTTTTTTTTCATAACACTTTAACCAGAGTGACGGGAGAGCGGCATTTCAGAAAACGTGCTTATCTCGGCGAGAAAAAGCGATTTCGGCAATAAAATTTAAAACGCGTGTAAAACATAAACCAAAAGATGAAATTGGTTATTTCTTCATGTATAATGATCAACTCGATACTCCCTAGCCCCCAACAGCCTTTTTTTTCATAACACTTTAACCAGAGTGACGGGAGAGCGGCATTTCAGAAAACGTGCTTATCTCGGCGAGAAAAAGCGATTTCGGCAATAAAATTTAAAACGCGTGTAAAACATAAACCAAACGATGAAATTGGTTATTTCTTCATGTATAATGATCAACTCGATACTCCCTAGCCCCCAACAGCCTTTTTTTTCATAACACTTTAACCAGAGTGACGGGAGAGCGGCATTTCAGAAAACGTGCTTATCTCGGCGAGAAAAAGCGATTTCGGCAATAAAATTTAAAACGCGTGTAAAACATAAACCAAACGATGAAATTGGTTATTTCTTCATGTATAATGATCAACTCGATACTCCCTAGCCCCCAACAGCCTTTTTTTTCGCGTGTAAAACATAAACCAAACGATGAAATTGGTTATTTCTTCATGTATAATGATCAACTCGATACTCCCTAGCCCCCAACAGCCTTTTTTTTCATAACACTTTAACCAGAGTGACGGGAGAGCGGCATTTCAGAAAACGTGCTTATCTCGGCGAGAAAAAGCGATTTCGGCAATAAAATTTAAAACGCGTGTAAAACATAAACCAAACGATGAAATTGGTTATTTCTTCATGTATAATGATCAACTCGATACTCCCTAGCCCCCAACAGCCTTTTTTCTCATAACACTTTAACCAGAGTGACGGGAGAGCGGCATTTCAGAAAACGTGCTTATCTCGGCGAGAAAAAGCGATTTCGGCAATAAAATTTAAAACGCGTGTAAAACATAAACCAAACGATGAAATTGGTTATTTCTTCATGTATAATGATCAACTCGATACTCCCTAGCCCCCTACAGCCTTTTTTTTTCATAACACTTTAACCAGAGTGACGGGAGAGCGGCATTTCAGAAAACGTGCTTATCTCGGCGAGAAAAAGTGATTTCGGCAATAAAATTTAAAACGCGTGTAAAACATAAACCAAACGATGAAATTGGTTATTTCTTCATGTATAATGATCAACTCGATACTCCCTAGCCCCCAACAGCCTTTTTTCTCATAACACTTTAACCAGAGTGACGGGAGAGCGGCATTTCAGAAAACGTGCTTATCTCGGCGAGAAAAAGCGATTTCGGCAATAAAATTTAAAACGCGTGTAAAACATAAACCAAACAATGAAATTGGTTATTTCTTCATGTATAATGATCAACTCGATACTCCCTAGCCCCCAACAGCCTTTTTTTTCATAACACTTTAACCAGAGTGACGGGAGAGCGGCATTTCAGAAAACGTGCTTATCTCGGCGAGAAAAAGCGATTTCGGCAATAAAATTTAAAACGCGTGTAAAACATAAACCAAACGATGAAATTGGTTATTTCTTCATATATAATGATCAACTCGATACTCCCTAGCCCCCAACAGCCTTTTTTTTCATAACACTTTAACCAGAGTGACGGGAGAGCGGCATTTCAGAAAACGTGCTTATCTCGGCGAGAAAAAGCGATTTCGGCAATAAAATTTAAAACGCGTGTAAAACATAAACCAAACGATGAAATTGGTTATTTCTTCATGTATAATGATCAACTCGATACTCCCTAGCCCCCAACAGCCTTTTTTTTCATAACACTTTAACCAGAGTGACGGGAGAGCGGCATTTCAGAAAACGTGCTTATCTCGGCGAGAAAAAGCGATTTCGGCAATAAAATTTAAAACGCGTGTAAAACATAAACCAAACGATGAAATTGGTTATTTTTTCATGTATAATGATCAACTCGATACTCCCTAGCCCCCAACAGCCTTTTTTCTCATAACACTTTAACCAGAGTGACGGGAGAGCGGCATTTCAGAAAACGTACTTATCTCGGCGAGAAAAAGCGATTTCGGCAATAAATTTAAAACACGTGTAAAACATAAACCAAACGATGAAATTGGTTATTTCTTCATGTATAATGATCAACTCGATACTCCCTAGCCCCCAACAGCCTTTTTTTTCATAACACTTTAACCAGAGTGACGGGAGAGCGGCATTTCAGAAAACGTGCTTATCTCGGCGAGAAAAAGCGATTTCGGCAATAAAATTTAAAACGCGTGTAAAACATAAACCAAACGATGAAATTGGTTATTTCTTCATGTATAATGATCAACTCGATACTCCCTAGCCCCCAACAGCCTTTTTTTTCATAACACTTTAACCAGAGTGACGGGAGAGCGGCATTTCAGAAAACGTGCTTATCTCGGCGAGAAAAAGCGATTTCGGCAATAAAATTTAAAACGCGTGTAAAACATAAACCAAACGATGAAATTGGTTATTTCTTCATGTATAATGATCAACTCGATACTCCCTAGCCCCCAACAGCCTTTTGTTTCAGCCGAAATCGCTTTTTCTCGCCGAGATAAGCACGTTTTCTGAAATGCCGCTCTCCCGTCACTCTGGTTAAAGTGTTATGAAAAAAAAGGCTGTTCGGGGCTAGGGAGTATCGAGTTGATCATTATACATGAAGAAATAACCAATTTCATCGTTTGGTTTATGTTTTACACGCGTTTTAAATTTTATTGCCGAAATCGCTTTTTCTCGCCGAGATAAGCACGTTTTCTGAAATGCCGCTCTCCCGTCACTCTGGTTAAAGTGTTATGAAAAAAAAGGCTGTTGGGGGCTAGGGAGTATCGAGTTGATCATTATACATGAAGAAATAACCAATTTCATCGTTTGGTTTATGTTTTACACGCGTTTTAAATTTTATTGCCGAAATCGCTTTTTCTCGCCGAGATAAGCACGTTTTCTGAAATGCCGCTCTCCCGTCACTCTGGTTAAAGTGTTATGAAAAAAAAGGCTGTTGGGGGCTAGGGAGTATCGAGTTGATCATTATACATGAAGAAATAACCAATTTCATCGTTTGGTTTATGTTTTACACGATGCTGAGCTCCAGCTGGAAGTGTAAAAAGAACCGGGCTGGTTAAAAAAAGAACCGGGCGACCCGGTAAAATTGCTTAGCCGGGGCTCTGGAAGCCTAACACGGCGTGATCTTGTCCAAAAAGCCGCTGCTGAGCTCCAGCTGGAAGTGTAAAAAGAACCGGGCTGGTTAAAAAAAAGAACCGGGCGACCCGGTAAAATTGCTTAGCCGGGGCTCTGGAAGCCTAACACGGCGTGATCTTGTCCAAAAAGCCGCTGCTGAGCTCCAGCTGGAAGTGTAAAAAGAACCGGGCTGGTTAAAAAAAAAGAACCGGGCGGCCCGGTAAAATTGCTTAGCCGGGGCTCTGGAAGCCTAACCCGGCGTGATACTGTGCAAAAAGCCGCTGCTGAGCTCCAGCTGGAAGTGTAAAAAAAACCGGGCTGGTTAAAAAAATGAACCGGGCGACCCTGTAAAATTGCTTAGCCGGGGCTCTGGAAGCCTAACACGGCGTGATCTTGTCCAAAAACCCGCTGCTGAGCTCCAGCTGGAAGTGTAAAAAGAACCGGGCTGGTTAAAAAAAAGAACCGGGCGGGCCGGTAAAATTGCTTAGCCGGGGCTCTGGAAGCCTAACACGGCGTGATCTTGTCCAAAAAGCCGCTCGTGAGCTCCAGCTGGAAGTGTAAAAAGAACCGGGCTGGTTCAAAAAAAGAACCGGGCGGCCCGGTAGAATTGCTTAGCCGAGGTCCTGGAAGCCTAACCCGGCGTGATCTTGCGCAAAAAGCCGCTGCTGAGCTCCAGCTGGAAGTGTAAAAAGAACCGGGCTGGTTCAAAAAAAGAACCGGGCGGCCCGGTAAAATTGCTTAGCCGGGGTTCTGGAAGCCTAACGCGGCGTGATCTTGCCCGAAAGTCGGCCTCTATACTTCCATATTAGGTACCAGGCGCTCAGAGCCAACTTGGATAAAATTTTCTAAGTGCCCACGGCTCTGCGGGGATTGTGCGTCCGACCCGCGCCGGTTCTCCAGCCGGCCTAAAATAACGCAAAACCAGCCTCTCCCCCTGGAGCTCACAGCCAAAGGCGAAACTTTTCTAAGTGCCTACGGCTCTGCGGGCTTTTGAGTCCGCCCCGCGCCGGTTCGTCGGTCGGCCTCAAAAAGCGAAAAATCAGCCTCTCTCCCTGGAGCTCGACTCGAGTTGATCATTATACATGAAGAGATAACCAATTTCATCGTTTGGTTTATGTTTTACACGCGTTTTAAATTTTATTGCCGAAATCGCTTTTTCTCGCCGAGATAAGCACGTTTTCTGAAATGCCGCTCTCCCGTCACTCTGGTTAAAGTGTTATGAAAAAAAAGGCTGTTGGGGGCTAGGGAGTATTGAGTTGATCATTATACATAAAGTAATAACCAATTTCATCGTTTGGTTTATGTTTTACACGCGTTTTAAATTTTATTGCCGAAATCGCTTTTTCTCGCCGAGATAAGCACGTTTTCTGAAATGCCGCTCTCCCGTCACTCTGGTTAAAGTGTTATGAAAAAAAAGGCTGTTGGGGGCTAGGGAGTATCGAGTTGATCATTATACATGAAGAAATAACCAATTTCATCGTTTGGTTTATGTTTTACACGCGTTTTAAATTTTATTGCCGAAATCGCTTTTTCTCGCCGAGATAAGCACGTTTTCTGAAATGCCGCTCTCCCGTCACTCTGGTTAAAGTGTTATGAAAAAAAAAGGCTGTTGGGGGCTAGGGAGTATCGAGTTGATCATTATACATGAAGAAATAACAAATTTCATCGTTTGGTTTATGTTTTACACGCGTTTTAAATTTTATTGCCAAATCGCTTTTTCTCGCCGAGATAAGCACGTTTTCTGAAATGCCGCTCTCCCGTCACTCTGGTTAAAGTGTTATGAAAAAAAAGGCTGTTGGGGGCTAGGGAGTATCGAGTTGATCATTATACATGAAGAAATAACCAATTTCATCGTTTGGTTTATGTTTTACACGCGTTTTAAATTTTATTGCCGAAATCGCTTTTTCTCGCCGAGATAAGCACGTTTTCTGAAATGCCGCTCTCCCGTCACTCTGGTTAAAGTGTTATGAAAAAAAAGGCTGTTGGGGGCTAGGGAGTATCGAGTTGATCATTATACATGAAGAAATAACCAATTTCATCGTTTGGTTTATGTTTTACACGCGTTTTAAATTTTATTGCCGAAATCGCTTTTTCTCGCCGAGATAAGCACGTTTTCTGAAATGCCGCTCTCCCGTCACTCTGGTTAAAGTGTTATGAAAAAAAAGGCTGTTGGGGGCTAGGGAGTATCGAGTTGATCATTATACATGAAGAAATAACCAATTTCATCGTTTGGTTTATGTTTTACACGCGTTTTAAATTTTATTGCCGAAATCGCTTTTTCTCGCCGAGATAAGCACGTTTTCTGAAATGCCGCTCTCCCGTCACTCTGGTTAAAGTGTTATGAAAAAAAAGGCTGTTGGGGGCTAGGGAGTATCGAGTTGATCATTATACATGAAGAAATAACCAATTTCATCGTTTGGTTTATGTTTTACACGCGTTTTAAATTTTATTGCCGAAATCGCTTTTTCTCGCCGAGATAAGCACGTTTTCTGAAATGCCGCTCTCCCGTCACTCTGGTTAAAGTGTTATGAAAAAAAAGGCTGTTGGGGGCTAGGGAGTATCGAGTTGATCATTATACATGAAGAAATAACCAATTTCATCGTTTGGTTTATGTTTTACACGCGTTTTAAATTTTATTGCCGAAATCGCTTTTTCTCGCCGAGATAAGCACGTTTTCTGAAATGCCGCTCTCCCGTCACTCTGGTTAAAGTGTTATGAAAAAAAAGGCTGTTGGGGGCTAGGGAGTATCGAGTTGATCATTATACATGAAGAAATAACCAATTTCATCGTTTGGTTTATGTTTTACACGCGTTTTAAATTTTATTGCCGAAATCGCTTTTTCTCGCCGAGATAAGCACGTTTTCTGAAATGCCGCTCTCCCGTCACTCTGGTTAAAGTGTTATGAAAAAAAAGGCTGTTGGGGGCTAGGGAGTATCGAGTTGATCATTATACATGAAGAAATAACCAATTTCATCGTTTGGTTTATGTTTTACACGCGTTTTAAATTTTATTGCCGAAATCGCTTTTTCTCGCCGAGATAAGCACGTTTTCTGAAATGCCGCTCTCCCGTCACTCTGGTTAAAGTGTTATGAAAAAAAAGGCTGTTGGGGGCTAGGGAGTATCGAGTTGATCATTATACATGAAGAAATAACCAATTTCATCGTTTGGTTTATGTTTTACACGCGTTTTAAATTTTATTGCCGAAATCGCTTTTTCTCGCCGAGATAAGCACGTTTTCTGAAATGCCGCTCTCCCGTCACTCTGGTTAAAGTGTTATGAAAAAAAAAGGCTGTTGGGGGCTAGGGAGTATCGAGTTGATCATTATACATGAAGAAATAACCAATTTCATCGTTTGGTTTATGTTTTACACGCGTTTTAAATTTTATTGCCGAAATCGCTTTTTCTCGCCGAGATAAGCACGTTTTCTGAAATGCCGCTCTCCCGTCACTCTGGTTAAAGTGTTATGAAAAAAAAGGCTGTTGGGGGCTAGGGAGTATCGAGTTGATCATTATACATGAAGAAATAACCAATTTCATCGTTTGGTTTATGTTTTACACGCGTTTTAAATTTTATTGCCGAAATCGCTTTTTCTCGCCGAGATAAGCACGTTTTCTGAAATGCCGCTCTCCCGTCACTCTGGTTAAAGTGTTATGAAAAAAAAGGCTGTTGGGGGCTAGGGAGTATCGAGTTGATCATTATACATGAAGAAATAACCAATTTCATCGTTTGGTTTATGTTTTACACGCGTTTTAAATTTTATTGCCGAAATCGCTTTTTCTCGCCGAGATAAGCACGTTTTCTGAAATGCCGCTCTCCCGTCACTCTGGTTAAAGTGTTATGAAAAAAAAGGCTGTTGGGGGCTAGGGAGTATCGAGTTGATCATTATACATGAAGAAATAACCAATTTCATCGTTTGATTTATGTTTTACACGCGTTTTAAATTTTATTGCCGAAATCGCTTTTTCTCGCCGAGATAAGCACGTTTTCTGAAATGCCGCTCTCCCGTCACTCTGGTTAAAGTGTTATGAAAAAAAAGGCTGTTGGGGGCTAGGGAGTATCGAGTTGATCATTATACATGAAGAAATAACCAATTTCATCGTTTGGTTTATGTTTTACACGCGTTTTAAATTTTATTGCCGAAATCGCTTTTTCTCGCCGAGATAAGCACGTTTTCTGAAATGCCGCTCTCCCGTCACTCTGGTTAAAGTGTTATGAAAAAAAAGGCTGTTCGGGGCTAGGGAGTATCGAGTTGATCATTATACATGAAGAAATAACCAATTTCATCGTTTGGTTTATGTTTTACACGCGTTTTAAATTTTATTGCCGAAATCGCTTTTTCTCGCCGAGATAAGCACGTTTTCTGAAATGCCGCTCTCCCGTCACTCTGGTTAAAGTGTTATGAAAAAAAAGGCTGTTGGGGGCTAGGGAGTATCGAGTTGATCATTATACATGAAGAAATAACCAATTTCATCGTTTGGTTTATGTTTTACACGCGTTTTAAATTTTATTGCCGAAATCGCTTTTTCTCGCCGAGATAAGCACGTTTTCTGAAATGCCGCTCTCCCGTCACTCTGGTTAAAGTGTTATGAAAAAAAAGGCTGTTGGGGGCTAGGGAGTATCGAGTTGATCATTATACATGAAGAAATAACCAATTTCATCGTTTGGTTTATGTTTTACACGATGCTGAGCTCCAGCTGGAAGTGTAAAAAGAACCGGGCTGGTTAAAAAAAGAACCGGGCGACCCGGTAAAATTGCTTAGCCGGGGCTCTGGAAGCCTAACACGGCGTGATCTTGTCCAAAAAGCCGCTGCTGAGCTCCAGCTGGAAGTGTAAAAAGAACCGGGCTGGTTAAAAAAAAGAACCGGGCGACCCGGTAAAATTGCTTAGCCGGGGCTCTGGAAGCCTAACACGGCGTGATCTTGTCCAAAAAGCCGCTGCTGAGCTCCAGCTGGAAGTGTAAAAAGAACCGGGCTGGTTAAAAAAAAAGAACCGGGCGGCCCGGTAAAATTGCTTAGCCGGGGCTCTGGAAGCCTAACCCGGCGTGATACTGTGCAAAAAGCCGCTGCTGAGCTCCAGCTGGAAGTGTAAAAAAAACCGGGCTGGTTAAAAAAATGAACCGGGCGACCCTGTAAAATTGCTTAGCCGGGGCTCTGGAAGCCTAACACGGCGTGATCTTGTCCAAAAACCCGCTGCTGAGCTCCAGCTGGAAGTGTAAAAAGAACCGGGCTGGTTAAAAAAAAGAACCGGGCGGGCCGGTAAAATTGCTTAGCCGGGGCTCTGGAAGCCTAACACGGCGTGATCTTGTCCAAAAAGCCGCTCGTGAGCTCCAGCTGGAAGTGTAAAAAGAACCGGGCTGGTTCAAAAAAAGAACCGGGCGGCCCGGTAGAATTGCTTAGCCGAGGTCCTGGAAGCCTAACCCGGCGTGATCTTGCGCAAAAAGCCGCTGCTGAGCTCCAGCTGGAAGTGTAAAAAGAACCGGGCTGGTTCAAAAAAAGAACCGGGCGGCCCGGTAAAATTGCTTAGCCGGGGTCCTGGAAGCCTAACGCGGCGTGATCTTGCCCGAAAGTCGGCCTCTATACTTCCATATTAGGTACCAGGCGCTCAGAGCCAACTTGGATAAAATTTTCTAAGTGCCCACGGCTCTGCGGGGATTGTGCGTCCGACCCGCGCCGGTTCTCCAGCCGGCCTAAAATAACGCAAAACCAGCCTCTCCCCCTGGAGCTCACAGCCAAAGGCGAAACTTTTCTAAGTGCCTACGGCTCTGCGGGCTTTTGAGTCCGCCCCGCGCCGGTTCGTCGGTCGGCCTCAAAAAGCGAAAAATCAGCCTCTCTCCCTGGAGCTCGACTCGAGTTGATCATTATACATGAAGAGATAACCAATTTCATCGTTTGGTTTATGTTTTACACGCGTTTTAAATTTTATTGCCGAAATCGCTTTTTCTCGCCGAGATAAGCACGTTTTCTGAAATGCCGCTCTCCCGTCACTCTGGTTAAAGTGTTATGAAAAAAAAGGCTGTTGGGGGCTAGGGAGTATTGAGTTGATCATTATACATAAAGTAATAACCAATTTCATCGTTTGGTTTATGTTTTACACGCGTTTTAAATTTTATTGCCAAAATCGCTTTTTCTCGCCGAGATAAGCAAGTTTTCTGAAATGCCGCTCTCCCGTCACTCTGGTTAAAGTGTTATGAAAAAAAAGGCTGTTGGGGGCTAGGGAGTATCGAGTTGATCATTATACATGAAGAAATAACCAATTTCATCGTTTGGTTTATGTTTTACACGCGTTTTAAATTTTATTGCCGAAATCGCTTTTTCTCGCCGAGATAAGCACGTTTTCTGAAATGCCGCTCTCCCGTCACTCTGGTTAAAGTGTTATGAAAAAAAAAGGCTGTTGGGGGCTAGGGAGTATCGAGTTGATCATTATACATGAAGAAATAACAAATTTCATCGTTTGGTTTATGTTTTACACGCGTTTTAAATTTTATTGCCAAATCGCTTTTTCTCGCCGAGATAAGCACGTTTTCTGAAATGCCGCTCTCCCGTCACTCTGGTTAAAGTGTTATGAAAAAAAAGGCTGTTGGGGGCTAGGGAGTATCGAGTTGATCATTATACATGAAGAAATAACCAATTTCATCGTTTGGTTTATGTTTTACACGCGTTTTAAATTTTATTGCCGAAATCGCTTTTTCTCGCCGAGATAAGCACGTTTTCTGAAATGCCGCTCTCCCGTCACTCTGGTTAAAGTGTTATGAAAAAAAAGGCTGTTGGGGGCTAGGGAGTATCGAGTTGATCATTATACATGAAGAAATAACCAATTTCATCGTTTGGTTTATGTTTTACACGCGTTTTAAATTTTATTGCCGAAATCGCTTTTTCTCGCCGAGATAAGCACGTTTTCTGAAATGCCGCTCTCCCGTCACTCTGGTTAAAGTGTTATGAAAAAAAAGGCTGTTGGGGGCTAGGGAGTATCGAGTTGATCATTATACATGAAGAAATAACCAATTTCATCGTTTGGTTTATGTTTTACACGCGTTTTAAATTTTATTGCCGAAATCGCTTTTTCTCGCCGAGATAAGCACGTTTTCTGAAATGCCGCTCTCCCGTCACTCTGGTTAAAGTGTTATGAAAAAAAAGGCTGTTGGGGGCTAGGGAGTATCGAGTTGATCATTATACATGAAGAAATAACCAATTTCATCGTTTGGTTTATGTTTTACACGCGTTTTAAATTTTATTGCCGAAATCGCTTTTTCTCGCCGAGATAAGCACGTTTTCTGAAATGCCGCTCTCCCGTCACTCTGGTTAAAGTGTTATGAAAAAAAAGGCTGTTGGGGGCTAGGGAGTATCGAGTTGATCATTATACATGAAGAAATAACCAATTTCATCGTTTGGTTTATGTTTTACACGCGTTTTAAATTTTATTGCCGAAATCGCTTTTTCTCGCCGAGATAAGCACGTTTTCTGAAATGCCGCTCTCCCGTCACTCTGGTTAAAGTGTTATGAAAAAAAAGGCTGTTGGGGGCTAGGGAGTATCGAGTTGATCATTATACATGAAGAAATAACCAATTTCATCGTTTGGTTTATGTTTTACACGCGTTTTAAATTTTATTGCCGAAATCGCTTTTTCTCGCCGAGATAAGCACGTTTTCTGAAATGCCGCTCTCCCGTCACTCTGGTTAAAGTGTTATGAAAAAAAAGGCTGTTGGGGGCTAGGGAGTATCGAGTTGATCATTATACATGAAGAAATAACCAATTTCATCGTTTGGTTTATGTTTTACACGCGTTTTAAATTTTATTGCCGAAATCGCTTTTTCTCGCCGAGATAAGCACGTTTTCTGAAATGCCGCTCTCCCGTCACTCTGGTTAAAGTGTTATGAAAAAAAAGGCTGTTGGGGGCTAGGGAGTATCGAGTTGATCATTATACATGAAGAAATAACCAATTTCATCGTTTGGTTTATGTTTTACACGCGTTTTAAATTTTATTGCCGAAATCGCTTTTTCTCGCCGAGATAAGCACGTTTTCTGAAATGCCGCTCTCCCGTCACTCTGGTTAAAGTGTTATGAAAAAAAAAGGCTGTTGGGGGCTAGGGAGTATCGAGTTGATCATTATACATGAAGAAATAACCAATTTCATCGTTTGGTTTATGTTTTACACGCGTTTTAAATTTTATTGCCGAAATCGCTTTTTCTCGCCGAGATAAGCACGTTTTCTGAAATGCCGCTCTCCCGTCACTCTGGTTAAAGTGTTATGAAAAAAAAGGCTGTTGGGGGCTAGGGAGTATCGAGTTGATCATTATACATGAAGAAATAACCAATTTCATCGTTTGGTTTATGTTTTACACGCGTTTTAAATTTTATTGCCGAAATCGCTTTTTCTCGCCGAGATAAGCACGTTTTCTGAAATGCCGCTCTCCCGTCACTCTGGTTAAAGTGTTATGAAAAAAAAGGCTGTTGGGGGCTAGGGAGTATCGAGTTGATCATTATACATGAAGAAATAACCAATTTCATCGTTTGGTTTATGTTTTACACGCGTTTTAAATTTTATTGCCGAAATCGCTTTTTCTCGCCGAGATAAGCACGTTTTCTGAAATGCCGCTCTCCCGTCACTCTGGTTAAAGTGTTATGAAAAAAAAGGCTGTTGGGGGCTAGGGAGTATCGAGTTGATCATTATACATGAAGAAATAACCAATTTCATCGTTTGATTTATGTTTTACACGCGTTTTAAATTTTATTGCCGAAATCGCTTTTTCTCGCCGAGATAAGCACGTTTTCTGAAATGCCGCTCTCCCGTCACTCTGGTTAAAGTGTTATGAAAAAAAAGGCTGTTGGGGGCTAGGGAGTATCGAGTTGATCATTATACATGAAGAAATAACCAATTTCATCGTTTGGTTTATGTTTTACACGCGTTTTAAATTTTATTGCCGAAATCGCTTTTTCTCGCCGAGATAAGCACGTTTTCTGAAATGCCGCTCTCCCGTCACTCTGGTTAAAGTGTTATGAAAAAAAAGGGTGTTGGGGGCTAGGGAGTATCGAGTTGATCATTATACATGAAGAAATACCCAATTTCATCGTTTGGTTTATGTTTTACACGCGTTTTAAATTTTATTGCCGAAATCGCTTTTTCTCGCCGAGATAAGCACGTTTTCTGAAATGCCGCTCTCCCGTCACTCTGGTTAAAGTGTTATGAAAAAAAAGGCTGTTGGGGGCTAGGGAGTATCGAGTTGATCATTATACATGAAGAAATAACCAATTTCATCGTTTGGTTTATGTTTTACACGCGTTTTAAATTTTATTGCCGAAATCGCTTTTTCTCGCCGAGATAAGCACGTTTTCTGAAATGCCGCTCTCCCGTCACTCTGGTTAAAGTGTTATGAAAAAAAAGGCTGTTGGGGGCTAGGGAGTATCGAGTTGATCATTATACATGAAGAAATAACCAATTTCATCGTTTGATTTATGTTTTACACGCGTTTTAAATTTTATTGCCGAAATCGCTTTTTCTCGCCGAGATAAGCACGTTTTCTGAAATGCCGCTCTCCCGTCACTCTGGTTAAAGTGTTATGAAAAAAAAGGGTGTTGGGGGCTAGGGAGTATCGAGTTGATCATTATACATGAAGAAATACCCAATTTCATCGTTTGGTTTATGTTTTACACGCGTTTTAAATTTTATTGCCGAAATCGCTTTTTCTCGCCGAGATAAGCACGTTTTCTGAAATGCCGCTCTCCCGTCACTCTGGTTAAAGTGTTATGAAAAAAAAGGCTGTTGGGGGCTAGGGAGTATCGAGTTGATCATTATACATGAAGAAATAACCAATTTCATCGTTTGGTTTATGTTTTACACGCGTTTTAAATTTTATTGCCGAAATCGCTTTTTCTCGCCGAGATAAGCACGTTTTCTGAAATGCCGCTCTCCCGTCACTCTGGTTAAAGTGTTATGAAAAAAAAGGCTGTTGGGGGCTAGGGAGTATCGAGTTGATCATTATACATGAAGAAATAACCAATTTCATCGTTTGATTTATGTTTTACACGCGTTTTAAATTTTATTGCCGAAATCGCTTTTTCTCGCCGAGATAAGCACGTTTTCTGAAATGCCGCTCT